>NW_024058482.1:50000-54106 GCF_016432855.1 Salvelinus namaycush | reverse complement strand
CCTGTTACGCCACAATGTCTTTGTCAATAATTTATTTTTATTTTTTATATTCTCTCATCATTGATTTGATTTATTTCAGCAATTTGAGTTTTTTCTGTATAGTTTTCTGTTGTTGGGGCGTATTACTCTGTTTTGATGCTACTCCTTAATCATTATGATAAAAATAATTGTTTTTCTTGAGTGTCTGCATAAGAGTCTGCATAAGAGTCAGCATAAGAGAGTCAGCATAAGAGAGTCTGCATCAGAGAGTCAGCATAAGAGAGTCTGCATCAGAGAGTCAGCATAAGAGGCGTCTGCATAAGAGAGTCTGAATGAGAGAGTCTGCATCAGAGAGTCTGCATCAGAGAGTCTGCATCAGAGAGTCTGCATCAGAGAGTCAGCATCAGAGAGTCTGCATCAGAGAGTCTGCATCAGAGAGTCAGCATCAGAGAGTCAGCATAAGTGGCGCCTGCATCAGAGAGTCAGCATCAAAGTGTCAGCATCAGAGAGTCTGCATCAGAGAGTCTGCATAAGAGAGTCAGCATCAGAGAGTCTGCATCAGAGAGTCTGCATCAGAGAGTCAGCATAAGTGGCGTCTGCATCAGAGAGTCTGCATCAGAGAGTCTGCATCAGAGAGTCTGCATAAGAGAGTCTGCATAAGAGAGTCTGCATAAGAGCGTCTGCATCAGAGTGTCAGCATAAGAGCATCTGCTAAGTGACTCACATGAAATCCCCCATTAGTATTCTGTTATCATCCTACATTAGTATTCTGTTATCATCCTCCATTAGTTTTTCTCTCTTTCTTCTCCCTTCTATTGTTGACTTCCTGACATTTACAGAGCCTTCAGAAAGTATGCACAACCCCCTGACATTTACAGAGCCTTCAGAAGGTATGCACAACCCCTTGACATTTACAGAGCCTTCAGAAGGTATGCACAACCCCTTGACATTTACAGAGCCTTCAGAAGGTATGCACAACCCTTGACATTTACAGAGCCTTCAGAAGGTATGCACAACCCCTTGACATTTACAGAGCCTTCAGAAGGTATGCACAACCCCTTGACATTTACAGAGCCTTCAGAAGGTATGCACAACCCCTTGACTTTTACAGAGCCTTCAGAAAGTATGCACAACCCCTTGACATTTACAGAGCCTTCAGAAGGTATGCACAACCCCTTGACTTTTACAGAGCCTTCAGAAAGTATGCACAACCCCTTGACATTTACAGAGCCTTCAGAAGGTATGCACAACCCCTTGACATTTACAGAGCCTTCAGAAGGTATGCACAACCCCCTGACATTTACAGAGCCTTCAGAAGGTATGCACAACCCCTTGACATTTACAGAGCCTTCAGAAGGTATGCACAACCCCTTGACATTTACAGAGCCTTCAGAAGGTATGCACAACCCCTTGACATTTACAGAGCCTTCAGAAAGTATGCACAACCCCTTGACATTTACAGAGCCTTCAGAAGGTATGCACAACCCCTTGACTTTTACAGAGCCTTCAGAAGGTATGCACAACCCCCTGACATTTACAGAGCCTTCAGAAGGTATGCACAACCCTTGACATTTACAGAGCCTTCAGAAGGTATGCACAACCCCTTGACATTTACAGAGCCTTCAGAAGGTATGCACAACCCCTTGACATTTACAGAGCCTTCAGAAGGTATGCACAACCCCTTGACTTTTACAGAGCCTTCAGAAAGTATGCACAACCCCTTGACATTTACAGAGCCTTCAGAAGGTATGCACAACCCCTTGACTTTTACAGAGCCTTCAGAAAGTATGCACAACCCCTTGACATTTACAGAGCCTTCAGAAGGTATGCACAACCCCTTGACATTTACAGAGCCTTCAGAAGGTATGCACAACCCCCTGACATTTACAGAGCCTTCAGAAGGTATGCACAGCCCCTTGACATTTACAGAGCCTTCAGAAGGTATGCACAACCCCTTGACATTTACAGAGCCTTCAGAAGGTATGCACAACCCCTTGACATTTACAGAGCCTTCAGAAAGTATGCACAACCCCTTGACATTTACAGAGCCTTCAGAAGGTATGCACAACCCCTTGACTTTTACAGAGCCTTCAGAAGGTATGCACAACCCCCTGACATTTACAGAGCCTTCAGAAAGTATGCACAACCCCTTGACATTTACAGAGCCTTCAGAAGGTATGCACAACCCCTTGACTTTTACAGAGCCTTCAGAAGGTATGCACAACCCCTTGACATTTACAGAGCCTTCAGAAGGTATGCACAACCCCTTGACTTTTACAGAGCCTTCAGAAAGTATGCACAACCCCTTGACTTTTTCCACATTGAATTCCGTTATTTGTTTTTGTCACTGGCCTAAACACAATACCCCATAATGTCAAAGTGGAATTATGTTAAGTCAATAAGTATTCAACTCCTTTGTTATGGCAAGCCTAAATAAGTTAGCAAGGCTATGCTCACTGAGTCTGTACATGGTCGAAGCTTTCCTTTTTTTGTTTGGGTCAGTCACAGTGGTCAGGTGTTCTGCCACTGTGTACTCTCTGTTTAGGGCCAAATAGCATTCTAGTTTGCTCAGTTTTTTTGTTGATTCTTGTGTCAATTCATTATCTTCTTGTTTTCTCATGATTTGGTTGGGTCTAATTGTGTTGCTGTCCTGGGGCTCTGTGGGGTCTGTTTGTGTTTGTGAACAGAGCCCCAGGACCAGTTTACCTAGAGGACTCTTCTCCAGGTTAACCTCTCTGTAGGTGATGGCTTTGTTATGGAAGGTTTGGGAATCATTTCCTTTTAGGTGGTTGTAGAATTTAACGTCTCTTTTCTGGATTTTGATAATTAAGCGGGTATCGGCCTACTTCTGCTCTGCATGCATTATTTTGTGTTCTACATTGTACACATAGGAATATTTTGCAGAATTCTGCATGGAGAGTCTCAATTTGGTGTTTGTCCCATTTGGTGAATAATTGGTTGCTGAGCGGACCCCAGACCTCACAACCACAAAGGGCTATGGGTTCGATAACTGATTCAAGTATTTTTAGCCAGATCCTAATTGGTATGTCAAATTTTATGTTCCTTTTTATGGCACAGAAGGCCCTTCTTGCCTTGTCTCTCAGATCGTTCACAGCTTTGTGGAAGTTACTTGTGGCGCTGATGTTTAGGCCGAGGTATGTATAGTTTTTTGTGTGCTCGAGGGCAACGGTGTCTAGATGAAATTTGTATTTGTGGTCCTGGCAACTGGACCTGTTTTGGAACACCATTATTTTTGTCTTACTAAGATATACTGTCAAGGCCCAGGTCTGACAGAATCTGTGCAGAAGATCTAGGTGCTGCTGTAGGCCCTCCTTGGTTGGTGAGAGAAGCACCAGATCATCATCAAACAGTAGACATTTGACTTCAGATTCTAGTAGGGTGAGGCCGGGTGCTGCAGACTGTCCTAGTGCCTCGCAAATTCGTTGATATATATATGTTGAAGAGGGTTAACCTGCATCCCTGTCTCACCCCACGGCCCTGTGGGAAGAAATGTGTGTGTTTTTTTGCCAATTTTAACCACACACTTGTTGTTAGTGTACATAGATTTTATAATGTTGTATGTTTTTCCTGTAACACCACGTTCCATCAATTTGTATAGCAGACCCTCTTGTCAAATTGAGTCAAAAGCTTTTTTGAAATGAACAAAGCATGAGAAGACTTTGCCTTTGTTTTGGTTTGTTTGTCAATTAGGGTGAATACGTGGTCTGACGTACGGTAATTTGATAAAAAACCAATTTGACATTTGCTCAGTACATTGTTTTCACTGAGGAAATGTATGAGTCTGCTGTTAATGATCATGCAGAGGATTTACCCTTGGTTGCTGTTGACGCATGTCCCACGGTAGTTATTGGGGTCAAATTTGTCTCCACTTTTGTAGATTGGGATGATCAGTCCTTGGAAGATGCCAGAGCTAAGGATGATGTTAAAGTAGAGCCAATCTCTCTCCATCACTCCACAGAGAGTTACCCAGAGAGTCTTCTCATTATTCAGGAACATAGACACTTATGTAAACACACTGAACTACGCTGAACCACAATGCTATAAATAGACTCTTTCGTTCCTCGGCAGACAACTCACACACCAAAGAGAAGCAGCCCAAATATCTA
>NW_024058482.1:0-45000 GCF_016432855.1 Salvelinus namaycush | reverse complement strand
GCTGGAGTGTTTACGGACATATTCAATCTCTCCCTATCCTAATCTGTTGTCTCCCCACTTGCGTTTTTCGCTCCTCTCTTGTCTGCTGGTTTTTCGCTCCGCTCTTGTACATTGATTGATTAATTAAGGTGACTAAATAGTAAGGCACTCTCTTCACCTGGTTGTCTAGGTAACTGAAAGGGGAAACTAAAAACACTAAGCCCCTGCTGTAGCTCTACCTGTTGGAGACATTCCGGTTACATGGAATGAGTCTCACCCCCTAGAACCACTACAATTGGCTTACCGCCCCAACAGATCCATGAATGACGTAATCGCCATCGCACACTGCACTCATCTCTTCTGGAAAAAAGGAAAACCTCATGTAAGAACACTGACCTTTGACTGCAGCTCAGCCTTATTCCCCATAATGCCCTCTAAGTTCATCAATAAGTTCGGGGCCCTGGGTCTGAAATACTACTTGTGCAACTGGGTCCTGGACTTCCTGACGGGCCGCCCCCAGGTGGTGAAGGTAGGAAATGACACCTCCACTACGCTGATCCTCAACACAGGGGCCCCTTGTGGGTACGTGTTCGGCCCCCTCCTGTACTCCCTGTTCACCCATGACTGCGTGGCCACACACGTCCCCAACTCAATCATCAAGTTTGCTGACGACACAACAGTGGTAGTAGGCCTGATTAACAACAGTGATGATTACCAACAATGACGAAACAGCCAACAGGGAGGAGGTGAGGGCCCTGGTAGAGTGATGAAAGGAAAATAGCCTCTCCCGCAACGTCAACAAAACGAAGGAGCTGATCGTGGACTTCAGGAAACAGCAGAGGGAGCACGCCCATATCCACATCAACGGAGCCGCAGTGGAGAAGGGGAAAAGCTTCAAGTTCCTCGGCGTGCACGTCACTGACAACCTGAAGTGGTCCATCCACACGGAAAGTGCTTCTTCAACCTCAGGAGGCTGAAGAAATTCGGCTTGGTCCCTAAGACCCTCATGAACTTCTACAGATGCACTATTCAGAGCATCCTGTCGGGCTGTATCACCGCCTGGTACTGCAACTGCACCATCCACAACCGCATGGCGCTCCGGAGGGTGGTGCGGTCAGCCCAACGCATCCCGTGCCACACTGCCTGCCCTCCATCTACACCACCCGGTGTCACGGGAAGGCCAAGAAAATCATCAAGGACCTCAGCCACCCGAGCCACGGCCTGTTCACCCTGCTACCATCCAGAAGATGATCAAGGACCTCAGCCACCCGAGCCACATTTTGTTACGTTACAGCCTTATTCTAAAATGGATTAACTATTGTTTTCCCTCATCAATCTACACACAATACCCCGTAATGACAAAGTTAAAACAGGTTTTTCGAAATTTTAGCAAATGTATTAAAAAGAAAAAACAGAAAATACCTTATTTACATAAGTATTCAGACCCTTTCCAATGAGAATCGATTGGACATGATTTGGAAAGGCACACACCTGTCTATATAAGGTCCCACAGTTGACAGTACATGTCATAGCAAAAACAATGACGTCGAAGGAATTGTCCGTAGAGCTCCAAGACAGGATTGTGTCGAGGCACAGATCTGGGGAAGGGTACCAAAACATTTCTGCAGCATTGAAGGTCCCCAAGAACACAGTGGCTTCCATCATTCTTAAATAGAAGAAGTTTGGAACCACCAAGACTCTTCCTAGAGCTGGCCAAATAGCTAAATGAGAGAGCAACAGTGTGATTCACATCAATGCGCTATGTAGCTTAGAAATCAATAATAAGTGAAAAAACTAAACCACTGCTGTCGTCCTTACTGCCAAGAGTTTATTCAAGTTGGATAATCAGGAGTCACGCCATTGAAAGATAGCTTGGACTGTAGCCTACAAAAGCCAATTCCTGCTCTTTTACCGTGATCCATCAAACACATTTGGTGTGTCATCATAGGTGTCTCTGATTTGTGGTCAGACTCGCTGAAATAATTTAAAAATAGCGCATTTTTTTCCAATGTTGATTCAAATATCTTTGAGAAAACTGAAAACTGAAACACATTTTTTTTCTCTCGGAAACAATTCTTTCTGATTTTAAAAATAATAAGAAGTAATCATCTAGTTTTTCTGTAATCTGATTACAATATTTTAGCTGGTAACATAACTAACGTATTAACAGTTACAGTTGGTTTTATAATCGGAGTACATGTAATCTGTTACTCCCCAACCCTGCACACACACACACACACTGTCTCCTCTCCTGCCCTCCAGTCTTCTGTGGCCTTTCTGCTAGAACAGCCAACAGACAGAATAAACTAAAGATACGTAGATGGAGCTTTTCATTTCCTATTAACCCCTTCGGATGGATTTAGTATGTTTCCGTAAAATGTCCATTCATCTCATAATAATACCTATTACCAAACATTCATTCATATAAAATGTCCATTCATCTCATAATAATACCTATTACCAAATATTCATTCATATAAAATGTCCATTCATCTCATAATAATACCTATTACCTAACATTCATTCCAACCTCCAACATAATGTTTTAGTGTAAAGCCAATAGGCTTTAATAAATGTTATAATTAATGAATTAATCATATTTAATAAAATAAAGTGTAAATGTGCTGTGAGCATTTAAAATGATTATGTCCATGATTCATAATTAAAAACTATTTTTAAATGTAGGCTTCAGGAACATCTAAAACACACGTATTAGTAATACCGGGTATTATTCTATTATAACACTATTACTAGTGTTATAGCCATGGACATTGTCAACATTAAGCACATTTGTGACATTTGGCTTTGTAGGAAAAATATTCAGCGATATAAACAGAGACCAGAACACACAATAATGGGACACACACACACACACACACACACAAACTATTTTGATGAGGTGAGTCAGAACTATGAGTGAGTGATGAGTGAGTACATCTTGGTATTTTATATGTGTCTCAGCTGACACCCTATTCCCTATAAAGAGCACTACGGTGGAACCCTATTCCCTATGAAGGGCCCTACGGTGACACCCTATTCCCTATGAAGAGCCCTATGGTTGCACCCTATTCCCTATGAAGAGCCCTATGGTCCTTGGTCAAAAGTAGTGCACTACATAGGGAATAGGGTGCCATTTGGAACATATTACTATACTTTGTAGAAGCGGTGAAAAAGAGAGGGGGGGGGGGGGCACTGCAAATAGTCTGGGTAGCCATTTTATTAGGTGTTCAGGAGTCTTATGTAGAAGCTGTTTAGAACCTCTTGGACCTAGATTTGGCGCTCTGGTACCGCTTGCTATGCGGTAGCAGAGAGAACAGTGGTTGGAGTATGACAATTTTTAAGACCTTTCCTCTGACACCGCCTGGTATAGAGGTCCTGGATGGCAGGAAGCTTGGCCCCAGTGATGTACTGGGCCATTCGCACTACCCTCTGTAGTGCCTTGCAGTCGGAGGCCAAGCAGTTGCCGTACCAAGCAGTGATGCAACCAGTCAGGATGCTCTCGATGGTGCAGGATCTTTTATTTTTTTATTTTAATTATACACCTTTATTTAACCAGGTAGGCCAGTTGAGAACATGTTCTCATTTACAACTGCGACCTGGCCAAGATAAAGCGAAGCAGTGTGACAAAAAACAACACAGAGTTACACATGGAATAAACAAACGTACAGTCAATAACACAATAGAACAATCTATATACAGTGTGTGCAAATGGAGTAAGGATTGTAAAGCAATAAATAGGACATAGTAGCAAAGTAATTACAATTTAGCAGATTTACACTGGATTGATAGATGTGCAGATGATGATATACAAGTAGAAATGTGTGCAAAGGTGTGCAAAAGAGCAAAAAAAAGTAAATAAAAACAATATGGGGATGAGGTAGGTAGTTGGATGGGCTATTTACAGATGGGCTGTGTACAGCTGCAGCGACCGGTTAGCTGCTCAGATAGCTGATGCTTAAAGTTAGTGGGGGAGATATATGTCTCCAACTTCAGCGATTTTTGCAATTCGTTCCAGTCATTGGCATCAGAGAACTGGAAGGAAAGGCAGCCAAAGGAGGTGTTAGCTTTGGGGATGACCAGTGAGATATACCTGCTGGAGCGCGTGCTATGGGTGGGTGCTGCTATGGTGACCAGTGAGCTGAGATAAGGCGGCACTTTATATAGCAGAGACTTATAGATGACCTGGAGCCAGTAGGTCTGGCAACGAATATGTAGCGAGGGCAAGCCAACGAGAGCGTACAGGTCGCAGTGGTGGGTGGTATATGGGGCTTTGGTGACAAAGTGGATGGCACTGTGATAGACTGCATCCAGTTTGCTGAGTAGAGTGTTGGAGGCTATTTTGTAAATGACATCGCCGAAGTTGAAGATCGGTAGGATAGTCAGTTTTACGAGGGTATGTTTGGCAGCATGAGTGAAGGATGCTTTGTTGCGAAATAGGAAGCTGATTCTAGATTTAATTTTGGATTGGAGATGCTTAATGTGAGTCTGGAAGGGGAGTTTACAGTCTAGCCAGACACCTAGGTATTTGTAGTTGTCCACATATTCTAAGTCAGAACCGTTCAAAGTAGTGATGCTAGTCGGGCGGGCGAGTGTGGGCAGCGATCGGTTGAAGAGCATGCATTTAGTTTTACTAGCATTTAAGAGCAGTTGGAGGCCGCGGAAGGAGTGTTAAATGGCATTGAAGCTCGTTTGGAGGTTTGTTAACACAATGTCCAAAGAAGGGCCAGATGTATACAGAATGGTGTCGTCTGCATAGAGGCGGATCAAGGAATCACCCGCAGCAAGAGCAACATCGTTGATATATACAGAGAAAAGAGTCGGCCTGAGATTTGAACCCTGTGGCACCCCCATAGCGACTGCCAGAGGTCCGGACAACAGGCCCTCCGATTTGACACACTGAACTCTATCTGAGAAGTAGTTGGTGAACCAGGCGAGGCAGTCATTTGAGAAACCAAGGCTTTTGAGTTTACCGATAAGAATGTGGTGATTGACAGAGTCGAAAGCCTTGGCCAGGTCGATGAAGACGGCTGCACAGTATTGTCTTTTATCGATGGCGGTTATGATGTAGTTTAGTACCTTGAGCGTGGCTGAGGTGCACCCGTGACCAGCTCGGAAACCGGATTGCACAGCGGAGAAGGTATGGTGGGATTCGAAATGGTCATTGATCTGTTTGTTAACTTTGCTTTCGAAGATTTTAGAAGGGCAGGATGGATATAGGTCTATAACAGTTTGGGTCGAGAGTGTCACCCCCTTTGAAGAGGAGGATGACCGCGGCAGCTTTCCAATTTTTGGGAATCTTGGACAATACGAAAGATAGGTTAAACATACTGGTAATAGGGGTTGCAACAATGGAGGTGGATAATTTTAGAATGAGAGGGTCCAGATTGTCTAGCCCAGCTGATTTGTACGGGTTCAGGTTTTGCAGCTCTTTCAGAACATCTGTGATCTGAATTTGGGTGAAGGAGAAGCTGGGGAGGCTTGGGCAAGTAGCTGCGGGGGGTGTGGAGCTGTTGACTGGGGTAGGGGTAGCCAGGTGGAAAGCATGGCCAGCCGTAGAGAAATGCTTATTGAAATATTCAATTATCATGGATTTATCGGTGGTGACAGTGTTTCCTAGCCTCAGTGCAGTGGGCAGCTGGGAGGATGTGCTCTTATTCTCCATGGACTTTACAGTGACCCAGAACTTTTTGGGATCTGAGGACCCATGCTAAATCTTTTCAGTCTCCTGAGGGGGAAACGGTGTTGTGCCCTCTTCACGACTGTCTTGGTGTCCTTGGACCATGTTAGTTTGTTGGTAATGTAGTCCACAACAAATAACACAATGCTGTGGTCTATGTGTTATTATCATGGCAATAATAATAAAAAACAATAATAAATCTCAAAGGAGTTACTGTTATTATTGCCTTGTTAGATTCCATGGAAGTAATATATAGATTGCTGTTCTATTGTTACGAACTTCTAGGAGTAGTGGGTGCGGAGTCCGGCGCAGAGAGCAGAGGGTAAAGGACAATCGTGTTTATTCCGGCACAGAAAACGGTCACGCCAAATCACCAGGCGCATACAAAATGACCGGCCCAAAAACAGGATCCAAACGGTTCCGGAGAAAACAAGAAAATAACCACGAAAATGAACAGAGGAACAAGCACGCACAAAAGCAGGCGGGCCTAACCGGCTTAAATAGCCCTAACCAAAACCTAAACAAGAAACAGGTGTAACCAATAAGACAAAACTAACAGAAAAGGAAAAGGGGATCGGTGGCAGCTAGTAGACCGGTGACGACGACCGCCGAGCGCCGCACGAACAGGAAGAGGAGCCACCTTCGGTGGGAGTCGTGACAATTATGAGATGTGACCCTTATCTCAAAGACATAATGCCTTTAGACAGACTATGGTTCATGTTCTACATGGAATCATAATACTAAGTCACACGTATTATGATGTAACAGTAATGACTTCCAGGATAGATTCCATAAAGTGTAATGTAAACTGAGTGGACAAAACATTATGAACATCTGCTCTTTCCATGACATAGACTGACCAGGTGATTCCAGGGAAAGGGGAAAGGGAAAGGGGAAAGGGGGATACCTGGTCAGTTGTACAACTGAATGCCTCCAACTGAAATGTGTCTTCTGCATTTAACCCAACCCCTCTGAATCAGAGAGGTGTGGGGGCTGCCTTAATCGACATCCACGTCTTCTGTGCCCGGGGAACAGTGGGTTAACTGCCTTGTTCAGGGGCAGAACGACAGATTTTTACCTTGTCAGCTCGAGGGTTTCGATGCAACAACTTTTCGGTTACGCTCTAAAAGCTATGATCCCTCATTGATGTCACTTGTTAAATCCACTTCAATCAGTGTAGATGAAGCGGAGGAGACAGGTTAAAGAAAGATTTTTATGCCCAGGTTTTAAGTGCCTTTGAACAGGGTATGGTAGTAGGTGCCAGGCGCACGGGTTTGTGTCAAGAACTGCAACGCTGCTGGGGTTTTCACTCTCAACGGTTTCCTGTGTATCAAGAATGGTCCACCACCCAAAGGACATCCAGCCAACTTGACACAACCGTAGGAAGCTTTGGAGTCAACATTGGTCAGCATCCCTGTGGAAGGCTTTCGACACCTTGTAGAGTCCATGCCCCGAGGAATTGAGACCGTTCTGAGGGGAAAAAATAAGTGTGGGAAGCATTGGAGTCAACATGGGTCAGCATCCCTGTGGAACGCTTTCGACACCTTGCAGATTCCATGCCCCAACGAATCGAGACCGTTCTGAGGGGAAAAAGGAGGGTGGGGGTGTTCCTAATGTTGTGTATACTCAGTGTATATCACACATTGATGTTATTATGAGGAGTCAGTCCTTGTTATATCAAAGACAACTATCATATCCCTCGTTAGATACTGTATTAATGATGAGGTGTCAGACCCTGTTCAATCAAAGACAACTATCATATCCCTCGTTAGATACTGTATTAATGATGAGGTGTCAGACCCTGTTCAATCAAAGACAACTATCATATCCCTCGTTAGATACTGTATTAATGATGAGGTGTCAGACCCTGTTCAATCAAAGACAACTATCAAAGAGGAGACCTTAGGCAGATCTCTCTCTCTCTCTGTCTCTCTCTCTCTCTGTCTCTCTCTCTCTCTCTCTCTGTCTCTCTCTCTCTCTCTCTCTCTCTCTCTCTCTCTCTCTCTCTCTCTGTCTCTCTCTGTCTCTCTCTCTCTCTCTCTCTCTCTCTCTCTCTCTCTCTCTCTCTCTCTCTTTCTGTCTTCCTCTCTCTCTCTCTCTCTGTCTCCCTCTCTCTCTATATCTCTCTCTCTCTATCTCTCTCTCTCTATCTATCTCCCTCTCTCCCTATCTCTCTCGCTCTCTCTCGCCCCCCCTACTCCCCCTCTCTCTCTCTCCATTACTCGCTCTCAAATTTAAATTCAGATTGCTAAATTGGCATGAAATACAATTAGTAGATCATGCCAAAGCAGTATAGTGGTACAGCATGTCAGTAAATACAGTACAATGAGGATAATGAAATACAGTTCATTACAGTAGTAATAATGATAGTACATATAATCATGGATACAGGTACACCACTGCTACTGTTGTATTGGGGAACCATGGATACAGGTACAACACTACTACTGTTGTATTGGGGAACCATGGATACAGGTACAACACTACTACTGTTGTATTGGGGAACCATGGATACAGGTACAACACTACTACTGTTGTATTGGGGAACCATGGATACAGGTACAATACTACTACTGTTGTATTGGGGAACCATGGATACAGGTACAACACTACTACTGTTGTATTGGGGAACCATGGATACAGGTACAACACTACTACTGTTGTATTGGGGAACCATGGATACAGGTACAATACTACTACTGTTGTATTGGGGAACCATGGATACAGGTACAACACTACCACTGTTGTATTGGGGAACCATGGATACAGGTACAACACTACTACTGTTGTATTGGGGAACCATGGATACAGGTACAATACTACTACTGTTGTATTGGGGAACCATGGATACAGGTACAATACTACTACTGTTGTATTGGGGAACCATGGATACAGGTACAATACTACTACTGTTGTATTGGGGAACCATGGATACAGGTACAACACTACTACTGTTGTATTGGGGAACCATGGATACAGGTACAACACTACTACTGTTGTATTGGGGAACCATGGATACAGGTACAATACTACTACTGTTGTATTGGGGAACCATGGATACAGGTACAACACTACCACTGTTGTATTGGGGAACCATGGATACAGGTACACCACTGCTACTGTTGTATTGGGGAACCATGGATACAGGTACAACACTACTACTGTTGTATTGGGGAACCATGGATACAGGTACAACACTACTACTGTTGTATTGGGGAACCATGGATACAGGTACAATACTACTACTGTTGTATTGGGGAACCATGGATACAGGTACAACACTACTACTGTTGTATTGGGGAACCATGGATACAGGTACAACACTACTACTGTTGTATTGGGGAACCATGGATACAGGTACAATACTACTACTGTTGTATTGGGGAACCATGGATACAGGTACAATACTACTACTGTTGTATTGGGGAACCATGGATACAGGTACAACACTACTACTGTTGTATTGGGGAACCATGGATACAGGTACAACACTACTACTGTTGTATTGGGGAACCATGGATACAGGTACAACACTACTACTGTTGTATTGGGGAACCATGGATACAGGTACAATACTACTACTGTTGTATTGGGGAACCATGGATACAGGTACAACACTACTACTGTTGTATTGGGGAACCATGGATACAGGTACAATACTACTACTGTTGTATTGGGGAACCATGGATACAGGTGCAACACTACTACTGTTGTATTGGGGAACCATGGATACAGGTACAATACTACTACTGTTGTATTGGGGAACCATGGATACAGGTACAACACTACTACTGTTGTATTGGGGAACCATGGATACAGGTACAACACTACTACTGTTGTATTGGGGAACCATGGATACAGGTACAATACTACTACTGTTGTATTGGGGAACCATGGATACAGGTACAACACTACTACTGTTGTATTGGGGAATCTTTAATCGATACATTTAATTTAAAAAATATATGATTATAAAACAAAAAAATGGCTAATAAATAAACAACAATATGATGATGGTTCCACTGTATATTACTGTCAGTTATATACAATGGAAATACTACAAGGAATTAATGGTCAGGGGATGTTCCTCGGACTATGTCAATCATATACATATCTGGCTGTAATGTTTGCGGTTCTTCCTCAGCCAGAATAATTCCTAGCTATTAGCAGTTATTAGTAAATGGGAATTTGAGAATTATTAAAAGTTGGAAGTTATTAGAAGTTATGGAGGCGCATAAGTTTTCAATCAATAAGGAATTGATTGAGATATTTTCTTGAAAAAATATTTTCTTATTTGGAAGTGTTTCTCACAGTAGAGGAAAATGTGCATCTCTGTCTCCACGTCCCCTGTCCTGCAGTGACTAGACGCTTCTCTCCCCTGTCCTGCAGTGACTAGACGCTCCTCTCCCGTGTCCTGCAGTGACTAGACGCTCCTCTCCTCTGTCCTGCAGTGACTAGACGCTCCTCTCCTCTGTCCTGCAGTGACTAGACACTCCTCTCCTCTGTCCTGCAGTGACTAGACGCTCCTCTCCCCTGTTCTGCAGTGACTAGACACTCCTCTCCTCTGTCCTGCAGTGACTAGACGCTCCTCTCCTCTGTCCTGCAGTGACTAGACGCTCCTCTCCCCTGTCCTGCAGTGACTAGACGCTCCTCTCCCCTGTCCTGCAGTGACTAGACGCTCCTCTCCCCTGTCCTGCAGTGACTAGACGCTCCTCTCCCCTGTCCTGCAGTGACTAGACGCTCCTCTCCCCTGTCCTGCAGTGACTAGACGCTCCTCTCCTCTGTCCTGCAGTGACTAGACGCTCCTCTCCCCTGTCCTGCAGTGACTAGACGCTCCTCTCCCCTGTCCTGCAGTGACTAGACGCTCCTCTCCCCTGTCCTGCAGTGACTAGACGCTCCTCTCCCCTGTCCTGCAGTGACTAGACGCTCCTCTCCCGTGTCCTGCAGTGACTAGACGCTCCTGCAGTGACTAGACACTACTCTCCCCTGTCCTGCAGTGACTAGACACTACTCTCCTCTGTCCTGCAGTGACTAGACGCTCCTCTCCCCTGTCCTGCAGTGACTAGACGCTCCTCTCCCCTGTCCTGCAGTGACTAGACGCTTCTCTCCCCTGTCCTGCAGTGACTAGACGCTCCTCTCCCGTGTCCTGAAGTGACTAGACGCTCCTGCAGTGACTAGACACTACTCTCCCCTGTCCTGCAGTGACTAGACGCTCCTCTCCCCTGTCCTGCAGTGACTAGAAACTACTCTCCCCTGTCCTGCAGTGACTAGACACTCCTCTCCCCTGTCCTGCAGTGACTAGACACTCCTCTCCTCTGTCCTGCAGTGACTAGACGCTCCTCTCCCCTGTCCTGTAGTGACTAGACACTCCTCTCCTCGGTCCTGCAGTGACTAGACGCTCCTCTCCTCTGTCCTGCAGTGACTAGACACTCCTCTCCCCTGTCCTGCAGTGACTAGACACTCCTCTCCTCTGTCCTGCAGTGACTAGACGCTCCTCTCCTCTGTCCTGCAGTGACTAGACGCTCCTCTCCCCTGTCCTGCAGTGACTAGACGCTCCTCTCCCCTGTCCTGCAGTGACTAGACGCTCCTCTCCCCTGTCCTGCAGTGACTAGACGCTCCTCTCCCCTGTCCTGCAGTGACTAGACGCTCCTCTCCCGTGTCCTGCAGTGACTAGACGCTCCTGCAGTGACTAGACACTACTCTCCCCTGTCCTGCAGTGACTAGACACTACTCTCCCCTGTCCTGCAGTGACTAGACGCTCCTCTCCTCTGTCCTACAGTGACTAGACGCTCCTCTCCCCTGTCCTGCAGTGACTAGACGCTCCTCTCCCCTGTCCTGCAGTGACTAGACGCTTCTCTCCCCTGTCCTGCAGTGACTAGACGCTCCTCTCCCGTGTCCTGAAGTGACTAGACGCTCCTGCAGTGACTAGACGCTCCTCTCCCCTGTCCTGCAGTGACTAGACGCTCCTCTCCCCTGTCCTGCAGTGACTAGACGCTTCTCTCCCCTGTCCTGCAGTGACTAGACGCTCCTCTCCCGTGTCCTGAAGTGACTAGACGCTCCTGCAGTGACTAGACACTACTCTCCCCTGTCCTGCAGTGACTAGACGCTCCTCTCCCCTGTCCTGCAGTGACTAGAAACTACTCTCCCCTGTCCTGCAGTGACTAGACACTCCTCTCCCCTGTCCTGCAGTGACTAGACACTCCTCTCCTCTGTCCTGCAGTGACTAGACGCTCCTCTCCCCTGTCCTGCAGTGACTAGACACTCCTCTCCTCGGTCCTGCAGTGACTAGACGCTCCTCTCCTCTGTCCTGCAGTGACTAGACACTCCTCTCCCCTGTCCTGCAGTGACTAGACACTCCTCTCCTCTGTCCTGCAGTGACTAGACGCTCCTCTCCTCTGTCCTGCAGTGACTAGACGCTCCTCTCCCCTGTCCTGCAGTGACTAGACGCTCCTCTCCCCTGTCCTGCAGTGACTAGACGCTCCTCTCCCCTGTCCTGCAGTGACTAGACGCTCCTCTCCCCTGTCCTGCAGTGACTAGACGCTCCTCTCCCGTGTCCTGCAGTGACTAGACGCTCCTGCAGTGACTAGACACTACTCTCCCCTGTCCTGCAGTGACTAGACACTACTCTCCCCTGTCCTGCAGTGACTAGACGCTCCTCTCCTCTGTCCTGCAGTGACTAGACGCTCCTCTCCCCTGTCCTGCAGTGACTAGACGCTCCTCTCCCCTGTCCTGCAGTGACTAGACGCTTCTCTCCCCTGTCCTGCAGTGACTAGACGCTCCTCTCCCGTGTCCTGAAGTGACTAGACGCTCCTGCAGTGACTAGACACTACTCTCCCCTGTCCTGCAGTGACTAGACGCTCCTCTCCCCTGTCCTGCAGTGACTAGAAACTACTCTCCCCTGTCCTGCAGTGACTAGACACTCCTCTCCCCTGTCCTGCAGTGACTAGACACTCCTCTCCTCTGTCCTGCAGTGACTAGACGCTCCTCTCCCCTGTCCTGCAGTGACTAGACACTCCTCTCCCCTGTCCTGCAGTGACTAGACACTCCTCTCCTCGGTCCTGCAGTGACTAGACGCTCCTCTCCTCTGTCCTGCAGTGACTAGACACTCCTCTCCCCTGTCCTGCAGTGACTAGACACTCCTCTCCTCTGTCCTGCAGTGACTAGACGCTCCTCTCCCCTGTCCTGCAGTGACTAGACGCTCCTCTCCTCTGTCCTGCAGTGACTAGACACTCCTCTCCTCTGTCCTGCAGTGACTAGACACTCCTCTCCTCTGTCCTGCAGTGACTAGACACTCCTCTCCTCTGTCCTGCAGTGACTAGACACTCCTCTCCTCTGTCCTGCAGTGACTAGACGCTCCTCTCCTCTGTCCTGCAGTGACTAGACACTCCTCTCCCCTGTCCTGCAGTGACTAGACACTCCTCTCCTCTGTCCTGCAGTGACTAGACACTCCTCTCCTCTGTCCTGCAGTGACTAGACGCTCCTCTCCTCTGTCCTGCAGTGACTAGACGCTCCTCTTTGGGTAGCCATGGCTTTTTTATATCTCCCTTTTTCTACAGACAATTGGTGGTCGCTGAGCCTGCATTTGGTCAGTATCTGTCTATGTTTTTTTTTATCTCTGACAGAGTAGAGATATTCTGACAATTTGTATTCTCTTTTGAGGGCCAAATATCAATCTAGTTTATTTTGTGTTTTTGTTTTTTTCCCCAATTTGTCAAATAGGAGGTTTTAATTTCTGTAACAATCTGATTGATTTCCCTGTGTGTTTGGATAATGGGGTTGTTGACTGTTTTTAACAGCTGACATAAGGGAATCTTTTAAGCATTCGGCTCTTGGGTTTCCAGCGCTTTTGAATTGTAAGGATGTTTTGGGGCTTAATTTCAAATGGTGCCAACATTTTTGCGTCCATTTCTTTATATTTACAATTAAAGGGAATCGTCCGAGTTCCGCTCTGCATGCATTATTTGGTACTTTCTTTTGGATATTTAGGATAATTCTGCAGAATTCTGTATGTCGATTTTATATTAGGTTTTTCTCCCAATGCTTATCATCGTAATTACAGGTTGGGCCTCAAACCTTGTTTCCATATAATGCAAGTGGTAAAATTACATTATTGAATATTTTTGCCCCAGATTTGGAATATTTATTTTTGAGAATGTTCTTTTTATGGAGTAAAATGCATTGTGGGCTTTTCATTTTAGTGCATTTACTGGCAGAACAAAACCACCAGAGGCACTGGTGCCGGGTGGGGTGGAGATAACAGAACATGGCCAAGATGTTCAAATGTTCATAGATGACCAGCATGGTCAAATAATAATAATCACAGTAGTTGTCGAGGGTGCAACCTCAGGAGCTCAGGAGTAAATGTCAGTTGGCTTTTCATAGCCGATCATTCAGAGCATCTCTACCGCTCCTGCTGTCTCTAGAGAGTTGAAAACAGCAGGTCTGGGACAGGTAGCACGTCCAGTGAACAGGTCATGGTTCCATAGCCGCAGGCAGAACAGTTGAAACTGGAGCAGCAGCACGACCAGGTGGACTGGGGACAGCAAGGAGTCATCAGGCCAGGTAGTCCTAGGGTTTAGGTCCTCCTAGAGAAAGAGAGAATTCGAGAGAGCATACTTAAATTCACACAGGAAACCGGATAAGACAGGAGAAATACTCCAGATATAACAGACTGACCCTAGTCCCCCGACACAAACTATTGCAGCATAAATACTGGAGGCTGAGACAGGAGGAGTCGGGAGACACTGTGGCCCCATCCGACGATACCCCCGGACAGGGCCAAACAGGCAGGATATAACCCCACCCACTTTGCCAAAGCACAGCCCCCACACCACTAGAGGGATATCTTCAACTTACCATCCTGAGACAAGGCCGAGTATAGCCCACGAAGATCTCCCCCACGGCACAACCCAAGGGGGGCCGCCAACCCGGACAGGAAGATGACGCCAGTGACTCAACTCACTCAAGTGACGCACCCCTCCTAGGGACGGCATGAAAGAGCACCAGTAAGCCAGTGACTCAGCCCCTGTAATAGGGTTAGAGGCAGAGAATCCCAGTGGAGAGAGGGGAACCGGCCAGGCAGAGACAGCAAGGGCGGTTCGTCACTCCAGTGCCTTTCTGCTCACCTTCACACTCCTGGGCCAGACTACACTCAATCATAGGACCTACTGAAGAGATGAGTCTTCAATAAAGACTTAAAGGTTGAGACCGAGTCTGCGTCTCTCACATGGGTAGGCAGACCATTCCATAAAAATGGAGCTCTATAGGAGAAAACCCTGCCTCCAGCTGTTTGCTTAGAAATTCTAGGGACAATTAGGAAGCCTGCATCTTGTGACCGTAGCGTACGTGTAGGTATGTACGGCAGGACCAAATCGGGGGGAGATAGGTAGGAGCAAGCCCATGTAATGCTTTGAGGGTTCGCAGTAA
This sequence comes from Salvelinus namaycush, assembly GCF_016432855.1. Taxonomy (NCBI): domain Eukaryota; kingdom Metazoa; phylum Chordata; class Actinopteri; order Salmoniformes; family Salmonidae; genus Salvelinus; species Salvelinus namaycush. The sequence goes on along the minus strand of NW_024058482.1, from coordinate 29,918 downwards.
AACCTTGAAATCAGCCTTAACAGGAAGCCGGTGTAGAGAGGCTAGCACTGGAGTAATATGATCACATTTCTTGGTTCTAGTCAAGATTCTAGCAGCCGTGTTTAACTGAAGTTTAGTTTATCCGGGTAGCCTGAAAGTAGAGCGTTGCAGTAGTCTAACCTAGAAGTGACAAAAGCATGGATACATTTTTCTGCATCATTTTTGGACAGAAAGTTTCTGATTTTTGCAATGTTACGTAGATGGAAAAAAGCTGTCCTTGAAACAGTCTTGATATGTTCGTCAAAAGAGAGATCACGGTCCAGAGTAACGCCGAGGTCCTTCACAGTTTTATTTGAGACGACTGTTCAACCGTCAAGATCAATTGTCAGATTCAACAGAAGATCTCTTTGTTTCTTGGGACCTAAAACTAGCATCTCTGTTTGGTCCGAGTTTAAAAGTAGAACATTTGCCGTCATCCACTTCCTTATGTCTGAAACACAGGCTTGCAGGGGGGGAAATTTTGGGGCTTCACCATGTTTCATCGAAATGTAAAGCTGGGTGTCATCCGCATAGCAGTGAAAGTTAACAATATGTTTGCGAATGACATCACCAAGAAGTAAAATATAGACTGAAAACAATAGTGGTCCTAAAACGGAGCCTTGAGGACAAAGAGAGACAAACTGATATCTTTCCGACAGATAAGATCTAAACCAGGCCAGAACTTGTCCATGTAGACCAATTTGGGTTTCCAATCTCTCCAAAGGAATGTGGTGATCGATGGTATCAAAAGCAGCACTAAGGTCTAGGAGGATGAGAACAGATGCAGAGCCTCGGTCTGAAGCCATTAAAAGGTCATTTACCACCTTCACAAGGGCAGTCTCAGTGCTATGATGAGGTCTAAAGCCAGACTGAAGCATTTCGTATACATTGTTTGTCTTCAGGAAGGCAGTGAGCTGCTGTGCAACAGCTTTTTCTAAATGTTTTGAGAGGAATGGGAGATTCGATATAGGCCGATAGTTTTTTATATTTTCCTATGGGTCAAGGTTTGGCTTTTTCAAGAGAGGCTTTATTACTGCCACTTTAAGTGAGTTTGGTACACATCCGGAGGATAGAGAGCCGTTTATTATGTTCAATATAGGAGGGCCAAGCACAGGAAGCAGCTCTTTCAGTAGTTTAGTTGGAATAGGGTCCAGTATGCAGCTTGAAGGTTTATAGGCCATGATTATTTTAATCAATATTAAAACATTTGAGTGTCTCATGGATCCTAGGTCCTGGCAGAGTTTTGCAGACTCAGGACCACTGAGCTTTGGAGGAATATGCAGATTTAAAGAGGAGTCCGTAATTTGCTTTCTAATAATCATGATATTTTCGTCAAAGAAGTTCATGAATTTATCACTGCTGAAGTGAAAGCCATCCTCTCTTGGGGAATGCTGCTTTATAGTTAGCTTTGCGACAGTATCAGAAATACATTTTGGATTGTTCTTATTATTTTCCTCATTTAAGTTGGAAAAATAGGATGATCGAGCAGCAGTGAGGGCTCTTCGATACTGCACGGTACTCTCTTTCCAAGCTAGTCGGAAGACTTCCAGTTTGGTGTAGCGCCATTTCCATTCCAATTTTCTGGAAGCTTGCTTCAGAGCTCGGGTATTTTCTGTATACCAGGGAGCTAGTTTCTTATGACAAATGTTTTTTGTTTTTAGGGGTACGACTGCATCTAGGGTATTACGCAAGGTTAAATTGAGTTCCTCAGTTACGTGGTTAACTGATTTTTGTACTCTGACGTCCTTGGGTAGGTGGAGGGAGTCTGTAAGGGCATCTAGGAATCTTTGGGTTGTCCGAGAATTTATAGCACGGCTTTTGATGATCCTTGGTTGGGGTCTGAGACGATTATTTGTTGCGATTGCAAACGTAATAAAATGGTGGTCCGATAGTCCAAGATTATGAGGAAAAACATTAAGATCCACAACATTTATTCCACGGGACAAAACAAGGTCCAGAGTATGACTGTGGCAGGGAGTAGGTCCAGAGACATGTTGGACAGAACCCACTGAGTCGATGATGGCTCTGAAAGCCTTTTGGAGTGGGTCTGTGGACTTTTCCATGTGAATATTAAAGTCACCAGAAATTAGAATGTTATCTGCCTTGACTACAAGGTCCGATAGGAATTCAGGGAACTCAGTGACGAACGCTGTATATGGCCCAGGAGGCCTGTAAACAGTAGTTATAAAAAGTGACTGAATAGGCTGCATATATTTCATGACTAGAATAAGCTCAAAAGATGAAAACGAGGTCGTTTTTTTTTTTTTTATTGAAATGTGCTATCTTAAATGTTAGCAACACCTTATCCTTTGCGGGATGCGCGGGGGATATGGTCACTAGTGTAACCAGGAGGTGAGGCCTCATTTAACACAGTAAATTCATCAGGTTTAAGCCATGTTTCAGTCAGGCCAATCACATCAACATTATGATCAGTGATTAGTTCATTGACTATAACTGCCTAGGAAGTGAGAGATCTAACATTAAGTAACCCTATTTTGAAATGTGAGATATCACAATCTCTTTCAGTAATGGCAGGAATGGAGGAGGTCTTTATTCCAGTGAGATTGCTAAGGCGAACACCGCCATGTTTAGTTTTGCCCAACCTAGATCAAGGCACAGACACGGTCTCAATGGGGATAGCTGAGCTGACTACACTGACTGTGCTAGTGGCAGACTCCACTAAGCTGGCAGGCTGGCTAACAGCCTGCAGCCTGGCCTGCACCCTATCTCATTGTGGAGCTAGGGGAGTTAGAGCCCTGTCTATGTTCGTAGATAAGATGAGAGCACCCCTCCAGCTAGGATGGAGTCCGTCACTCCTCAGCAGGCCAGGCTTGGTCCTGTTTGTGGGTGAGACCCAGAAAGAGGGCCAATAATCTACAAATTCTATCTTTTGGGAGGGGCAGAAAACAGTTTTCAACCAGCGATTGAGTTGTGATACTCTGCTGTAGAGCTCATCACTCCCCCTAACTGGGAGGGGGCCAGAGACAATTACTCGATGCCGACACATCTTTCTAGCTGATTTACACGCTGAAGATATGTTGCACTTGGTGACCTCTGACTGTTTCATCCTAACATTGTTGGTGCCGACGTGGATAACAATATCTCTATACTCTCTACACTCGCCAGTTTTAGCTTTAGCAAGCACCATCTTCAGATTAGCCTTAACGTCGGTAGCCCTGCTCCCTGGTAAACAGTGTATGATCGCTGGATGCTTCGTTTTAAGTCTAATACTACGGGTAATGGAGTCGCCAATAACTAGGGTTTTCAATTTGCCAGAGCTAATGGTGGGAGGCTTCGGCGTCTCAGACCCCGTAACGGGAGGAGGAAAGACCAGAGAAGGCTCGGCCTCTGACTCCGACCCGTTGCTTAATGGGGAGAACCGGTTGAAAGTTTCTGTCAGCTGAATGAGCGACACCGGTTCAGCATTCCTACAGCATTACCCTCCAGAAGCCTTGAGAAAGTTGTCTGGCCGTGAGGGGATTTATACTAGTATCTGTACTTATTGGTGGCACAAACACTGTTTCATCCTTTCCTACACTTAAATTACCCTTGCCTAACGATTGCGTCTGAAGCTGGGCTTGCAGCACAGCTATCCTTGTCATAAGTTGATCGGTCTCCTGTATATTATGAGTACAGCGACTGCAAATAGAAGGCATTATGTTAATGCTACTACTTAGCTTCGGCTGGTGGAGGTCCTGACGAACCACGCCCAGATAAAGTGTCCGGGGTGAAAAAGGTCATCTGGGTAGAGCTTGATCTATTGGTGACATCATAGTAGGTCATCTGGGTAGAGCTTGATCTATTGGTGACATCGTAGTAGGTCATCTGGGTAGAGCTTGATCTATTGGTGACATCATAGTAGGTCATCTGGGTAGAGCTTGATCTATTGGTGACATCATAGTAGGTCATCTGGGTAGAGCTTGATCTATTGGTGACATCATAGTAGGTCATCTGGGTAGAGCTTGATCTATTGGTGACATCGTAGTAGGTCATCTGGGTAGAGCTTGATCTATTGGTGACATCATAGTAGGTCATCTGGGTAGAGCTTGATCTATTGGTGACATCACAGTAGGTCATCTGGGTAGAGCTTGATCTATTGGTGACATCATAGTAGGTCATCTGGGCAGAGCTTGATCTATTGGTGACATCATAGTAGGTCATCTGGGTAGAGCTTGATCTATTGGTGACATCATAGTAGGTCATCTGGGTGGAGCAGGAATCTGACATTCCTCACCAGGGGCTGCAGATCAGTCCAACAACTATGCTAGTTTGTTGATGTCAATATATATAATGTCAATATAATGTCAATATATATAATGTCAATGTAATATATATAATGTCAATATAATGTCAATATCAATATAATGTATATGTATATACTATACTCTATATAATCTACTGCATCTTGCCATCTTTATGTAATACATGTATCACTAGCCACTTTAAACTATGCCACTTTTATGTTTACATACCCTACATTACTCATCTCATATGTATATACTGTACTCTATACCATCTACTGCATCTTGCCTATGCCGTTCTGTACCATCACTCATTCATATATCTTTATGTACATATTCTTTATCCCTTTACACTTGTGTGTGTAAGGTAGTAGTTGTGGAATTGTTAAGTTAGATTACTCGTTGGTTATTACTGCAATGTCGGAACTAGAAGCACAAGCATTTCGCTACACTCGCATTAACATCTGCTAACCATGTGTATGTGACAAATACAATTTGATTTGATTTGATTGGATGTAGATGTTGAACCGGGTTGGACGTAAACTGCACCCTTGTCTCACCCTTCGCCCTCGTGCAAAAAAAACCTCTGTTATTTTACTGCTGTTCAAGTAAATAGATTTGATGATGTCATTTACTTTACCCGCAACGCCGCTGTGGAGGGTTTTGTAATATATAATCCATCACGCCACATGAAATCAAAAAGCAATATGAAAATCAACAAAACACGCAAATACTTTTTCCTCAGCTTTGTCTGTACAAAGTCTGTCCAGACGCTCAGAAAGACCCTGGAATGTCCAGAAGATTTTTAGACTCATTTGCACTGAACCACAACAACAGACGCGTCATCCTTCTATATGAAGACAACACTTGGGGAGTAACTGAAAGGGCTTTTATTTACTGAGAGAGCGCGTCTGTCCGGTGGTGGCAACAGGATTCAATCACGTTGATCTGATCTGGATGTCGGACAGTATCTTTTGCTATAGAAATATAAATCACTAAGATAGGGATGATAGCCCCCAGCTCGTTTTACACCGTGTTGACAGGCATAGAGTCAATGCACTTCTAGTTGTGGCTGCACTGTGGATATTATTCATTTCATTCCTGACGTTGGGACAGATTGGTGATGTTCTCTATTTGGTAAAGATCTCAATTCTTTCCTTATGAAATTACAATCAGCATCAAGCTCTCTCTCTCTCTCTCTCTCTCTCTCTCTCTCTCTCTCTCTCTCTCTCTCTCTCTCTCTCTCTCTTTCTCTCTCTCTCTCTCTCTCTCTCTCTCTCTCTCTATTCGCTCTATTGGCATGACGTAACAATGTACATATTGCCAAAGCTTATTTAGGATATTTACAATATAAAAATAAATAAAATGACAATCAAAATTGTCAACGTGACAACAATAACCAAGGGTCAAAATAACCATACATTCAACAATAACAATAAACATACAGTAGAGGACATGTGCAGGTTGATTGGTCTGTCAGACACTGTCCCTCAACTTATGGCAGGCAGCAATGTAGTCTCTCTCTCTCTCTTTCTCTCTCTCTCTCTCTCTCTCTCTCTCTCTCTCTCTCTCTCTCTCTCTCTCTCTCTCTCTCTCTCTCTCTCTCTCTCTCTCTCTCTCTCTCTCTCTCTCTCTCTCTCTCTCTCAATGCAATGGGCTTTATTGGCATGGGAAACATACAGTATGTAGATAATATAGAAAAACTAAAGTGAACTAAAAACAATAAATCATTAACAGTACACATTACACTCCAAAGGAATACGGACATTTCAAATGTAATATTATTATTATAATTATTATTATACAATGATGGGCTCCCGAGTGGCGCATCGGTCTAAGGCACTGAGTCTCAGTGCTAGAGGTGTCATTTCAGACACCCTGGTTCAAATCCAGGCTGTATCACAACCGACCGTGATTGGGAGTCCCGTAGAGCGGTGCATAATTGGTCCAGGGTAGGCCGTCATTGTAAATAAGAATTTGTTCTTAACTGACTTGCCTACTTAAATAAAGGTTAAAAAAAGACACAAAAATTAAATGTGCAAATAGTTAAAGTACAAAAGGAAAAATAAGTGAATATAGGTTATATTTACAATGGTGTTTGTTCTTCACTGGTTGCTCATTTCTTGTGGCAACAGGTCACAAATCTTGCTGCTGTGATCTTACACTGTGGTATTTCATCCAATAGATATGGAAGTTTATCAAAATTGAATTTATTTTCAAATTATTTGTGGGTCTGTGTAATCTGAGGGAAATATGTGTCTCTAATATGGTCATACATTTGGCAAGAGGTTAGGAAGTGCAGCTCAGTTTCCACCTCATTTTGTGGGAAGTGTGCACATAGCCTGTCTTCTCTTGAGAGCCATGTCTGCCTACGGTGGCCTTTCTCAATAGCAAGGTTATGCTCACTGAGTCTGTACATAGTCAAAGCTATCCTTAAGTTTGGGTCAGTCACAGTGGTCAGGTATTCTGCCACTGTGTACTCTCTGTTTAGGGCCAAATAGAATTCTAGTTTGCTCTGTTTTTTCTCTCACACTGTCTCTCTCTCTCCTCCCTCTCTCTCTCTCTTTCTCTCTCGCTCTGTCTCTCGCTCTCTCTCGCTTTGTCTTTCTCTCTTTCTGTCTCTCTCTCTCTATGTGTGTCTCTCGCAATCTCTCTCCCTGGGTCTCTCTCGTTGTCTCTCTCTCTCTGTGTCTCTCTGTCTCTCTCTCTCTCTCTCCCTCTCACTCTCTCTCTCTCTCGCTCTCTCTCTCTCTCTCTCTCTCTCTCTGTAGCCTTCAGCGGTGTATATTGTTTCATTATGGCTCAGCTATAATTGAAGGAAGGCCAAACAAACACACAATTATCCAGGGAGGGAGGGGGGGAGAGAGAGGGGAGGAAGAGCAGGAGAGAGAGAGAGATGGAGGGAAAGAGAGGACAGATAGAGAAGGAGAAAGAGAGGGCGGGGGGGGGAGAGAGATGGAAAGAGAGAGTGAGAGAGAGAGAGAGAGGGAGAGAGAAACAAAGCGAGAGAGAGAGAGAGAGAGAGAGAGAGAGAGAGAGAGAGAGAGAGAGACAGACAGACAGACAGAGAGAGAGAGAGAGAGAGAGAGAGAGAGAGAACTCTGTGAGCACGCTCTCCGGTGGCGGAACAGAACAGAGGTCAAAGGTTGCCGGCGGCAACAGGGTTAGAGGTCAACACGTTCTGTAGTCACGCCTCCTGATGATTAAGAGATCAGAGCAGAGAGATTTGGCCCTCAGTTCTGTCTTTGCTGCTGCTGGAGAGAGACTTCTATACAGAGGTTAGAAACGTACAGAGAGACATTTCAGAGCTGTTGCTGGTACAGCTGGGTCGGTCTGATACACAGACAGACAGACAGACGGACAGATAGGATACACATCGTCGGTTACACACACAGCCAGACAGACAGACAGACTGACAGACCTCGTCGGAGCTTGTGGTGCTAAAGCGAAGACTTCAAGTGAGCAGAGGTTAGCTATGGAACGATTCTTCAGATCTGGCCTTAAAGAGAAGACTCCAAGGTAGGGGGGATACTCCATAGAAATAGAATTCAAATAAACCATAGCTGCAGTTACATAGAGGATTCCTAGGCTTGGATAAGCTACATGTGGAGGTTACTGTTCTACCTGGGGTAAGCTACATGTGGAGGTTACTGTTGTAGCTGGGGTAAGCTACATGTGGAGGTTACTGTTGTAGCTGGGGTAAGCTACATGAGGAGGTTACTGTTGTAGCTGGGGTAAGCTACATGAGGAGGTTACTGTTGTAGCTGGGGTAAGCTACATGAGGAGGTTACTGTTGTAGCTGGGGTAAGCTACATGTGGAGATAACTGTTCTACCTGGGGTAAGCTACATGTGGAGGTTACTGTTGTAGCTGGGGTAAGCTACATGTGGAGGTTACTGTTCTAGCTGGGGTAAGCTACATGTGGAGATAACTGTTGTAGCTGGGGTAAGCTACATGTGGAGGTTACTGTTCTAGCTGGGGTAAGCTACATGTGGAGGTTACTGTTCTACCTGGGGTAAGCTACATGTGGAGGTTACTGTTGTAGCTGGGATAAGCTACATGAGGAGGTTACTGTTCTAGCTGGGGTAAGCTACATGTGGAGGTTACTGTTCTACCTGGGGTAAGCTACATGTGGAGGTTACTGTTGTAGCTGGGGTAAGCTACATGTGGAGGTTACTGTTGTAGCTGGGGTAAGCTACATGTGGAGGTTATTGTTCTACCTGGGGTAAGCTACATGTGGAGGTTACTGTTGTAGCTAGGGTAAGCTACATGTGGAGGTTACTGTTGTAGCTGTGATTGGAGGTTACTGTTGTAGCTGGGGTAAGCTACATGTGGAGGTTATTGTTCTACCTGGGGTAAGCTACATGTGGAGGTTACTGTTGTAGCTGGGGTAAGCTACATGTGGAGGTTATTGTTCTACCTGGGGTAAGCTACATGTGGAGGTTACTGTTGTAGCTGGGGTAAGCTACATGTGGAGGTTACTGTTGTAGCTGGGGTAAGCTACATGTGGAGGTTACTGTTGTAGCTGTGATTGGAGGTTACTTTTGTAGCTGTGTGACTGTGATTGGAGGTTACTGTTGTGTAACTGTGATTGGAGGTTACTGTTGTAGCTGTGTACCTGTGATTGGTCAGATTATTTGCCTGCTTGCTGAAGCAACAATGTGTGTACCATTATTTTGTGTACCCTTATGTCCACACATACTGTGATATTTACATAGTAGGCATTTGTAGGTACCTATGCGCCCCAAATGGCACCCTATTCCCTATGGGCCATGGTCAAAAGTAGTGCACTATATAGGGAATAGGGTGCCATTTGGCTATGGGCCATGGTCAAAAGTAGTGCACTACATAGGGAATAGGGTGCCATTTGGGGTGTAGTAATGTGATGTTTCCGTGTTAGGCAGCCATACCATTAGCAATAGGTTTAGTGTCTTGGACAGCTAAATGAGGGTACTTGAGCGTATGTTAATGCCTCAGTGGGCTGTGCTCACAGACTCACACTGCCATTCATTCAATAAAGCCTATACCTCCTCCTCTCCTCTCCTCTCCCCTCTCCTCCTCCTCTTCTCTGTTGTCTCCTCCTCTCCTCTCCCCTCTCCTCCTCTTCTTCTCTGTTGTCTCCTCCTCTCCTCTCCCCTCTCCTCCTCTTCTTCTCTGTTCTCTCCTCCTCTCCTCTCCCTTCTCTCCTCTCCTCCTCTCCTCTCCCTTCTTCTCCCCTCCTCTTCTTCTTTCCTCCTCTCCTCTCCTCTCCTCCTCTCCTCTTCTCTCCTCCTCTCCTCTTCTCTCCTCCTGTCCTCTCCTCCTCTTCTCTTCTCTTTTCTCCCCTCCTCTTCTTTCTCTCCTCTCCCTTCTCTCCTCTCCTCTTCTCCCCTTCTCTCTTCTCCCCTCCTCTCCTCTTCTCCCCTTCTCTTCTTCTCTCTTCTCCCCTCCTCTCCTCTTCTCTCCTCTCCTCTTCTCCCCTCCTCTCCTCTTCTTCTCTCTTCCTCCTCTCTTCCTCCTCTTGTCTCCTCTCCTCTCATCTTCTCCTCTCCTCTCCTCCCCTCCTCTTCTTCTCTCATCCTATCATCCTCTCCTCTTCTCCATATTACTTTAATGGGAAGCTACAGAATCCCAGAGAGCATGTCATCTCTATCGCTTGCTCTCGGTGTCGACCTCTATCTCTTGATCTCTCTTTCCAACCCCCTGTTGACGAATAAGATGGGAGGTTCAGAGGTAACTCCTGTATATCCTGGTGGCAGGTTTACATTCCGTCCCTCTCCTCACCTCCCTCTGGTCCTGCAATTATTTACCCCTGTGATGGTCCAGATGTTGTTATTTATTTATGTTGTTGTTGATGTTATTTAGTCAGGCTGCGGGATGTTTGTTCTGTTTCTTCTTGTTGTTCCTGATTCCACGCAGAGTATTTCAATACTATCACAATATTTGCTTTTGACGACGTCTTCAAAAGAGAAAAACATGCTCCCTGTCTGCCGATGCCCGATGCCTTATCAAAATTGTCCAGTGGGCTATATGATGTTGTTACGTAAGTAATGAAGCAATCTTGTTGCTTGACTGAAGTAAAGCAAGCGAGTCACCATCAGAAGCATAGTGAACAGACAGTCCCAGCTAGCAGCGTAGTGAACAGGCAGTCCCAGCTAGCAGCGTAGTGAACAGACAGTCCCAGCTAGCAGCGTAGTGAACAGGCAGTCCCAGCTAGCAGCGTAGTGAACAGGCAGTCCCAGCTAGCAGCGTAGTGAACAGACAGTCCCAGCTAGCAGCGTAGTGAACAGGCAGTCCCAGCTAGCAAAGTAGTGGACAGGCAGTCCCAGCTAGCAGCGTAGTGGACAGACAGTCCCAGCTAGCAGCGTAGTGGACAGACAGTCCCAGCTAGCAGCGTAGTGGACAGGCAGTCCCAGCTAGCAGCGTAGTGGACAGGCAGTCCCAGCTAGCAGCGTAGTGGACAGACAGTCCCAGCTAGCAGCGTAGTGGACAGACAGTCCCAGCTAGCAGCGTAGTGGACAGGCAGTCCCAGCTAGCAGCGTAGTGAACAGGCAGTCCCAGCTAGCAGGGTAGTGAACAGGCAGTCCCAACTAGCAGCGTAGTGGACAGACAGTCCCAACTAGCAGCGTAGTGGACAGACAGTCCCAACTAGCAGCGTAGTGGACAGACAGTCCCAACTAGCAGCGTAGTGGACAGACAGTCCCAACTAGCAGCGTAGTGGACAGACAGTCCCAACTAGCAGCGTAGTGGACAGACAGTCCCAGCTAGCAGCGTAGTGGACAGGCAGTCCCAGCTAGCAGCGTAGTGAACAGGCAGTCCCAGCTAGCAGGGTAGTGAACAGGCAGTCCCAGCTAGCAGCGTAGTGGACAGACAGTCCCAGCTAGCAGCGTAGTGAACAGGCAGTCCCAGCTAGCAGCGTAGTGAACAGACAGTCCCAGCTAGCAGCGTAGTGAACAGACAGTCCCAGCTAGCAGCGTAGTGAACAGGCAGTCCCAGCTAGCAGCGTAGTGAACAGGCAGTCCCAGCTAGCAGCGTAGTGGACAGGCAGTCCCAGCTAGCAGCGTAGTGAACAGGCAGTCCCAGCTAGCAGCGTAGTGGACAGACAGTCCCAGCTAGCAGCGTAGTGAACAGGCAGTCCCAGCTAGCAGCGTAGAGGACAGACAGTCCCAGCTAGCAACGTTGTGAACAGACAGTCCCAGCTAGCAGCGTAGTGGACAGGCAGTCCCAGCTAGCAGGGTAGTGAACAGGCAGTCCCAGCTAGCAGCGTAGTGGACAGACAGTCCCAGCTAGCAGCGTAGTGAACAGACAGTCCCAGCTAGCAGCGTAGTGAACAGACAGTCCCAGCTAGCAGCGTAGTGAACAGACAGTCCCAGCTAGCAGCGTAGTGAACAGGCAGTCCCAGCTAGCAACGTTGTGAACAGACAGTCCCAGCTAGCAGCGTAGTGGACAGGCAGTCCCAGCTAGCAGGGTAGTGAACAGGCAGTCCCAGCTAGCAGCGTAGTGGACAGACAGTCCCAGCTAGCAGCGTAGTGAACAGACAGTCCCAGCTAGCAGCGTAGTGAACAGACAGTCCCAGCTAGCAGCGTAGTGAACAGACAGTCCCAGCTAGCAGCGTAGTGAACAGGCAGTCCCAGCTAGCAGCGTAGTGGACAGGCAGTCCCAGCTAGCAGCGTAGTGAACAGGCAGTCCCAGCTAGCAGCGTAGTGGACAGACAGTCCCAGCTAGCAACGTTGTGAACAGACAGTCCCAGCTAGCAGCGTAGTGGACAGGCAGTCCCAGCTAGCAGCGTAGTGAACAGACAGTCCCAGCTAGCAGCGTAGTGAACAGACAGTCCCAGCTAGCAGCGTAGTGAACAGGCAGTCCCAGCTAGCAGCGTAGTGGACAGACAGTCCCAGCTAGCAGCGTAGTGAACAGGCAGTCCCAGCTAGCAGCGTAGTGAACAGACAGTCCCAGCTAGCAGCGTAGTGAACAGACAGTCCCAGCTAGCAGCGTAGTGGACAGACAGTCCCAGCTAGCAGCGTAGTGAACAGGCAGTCCCAGCTAGCAGCGTAGTGAACAGACAGTCCCAGCTAGCAGCGTAGTGAACAGACAGTCCCAGCTAGCAGCGTAGTGAACAGACAGTCCCAGCTAGCAGCGTAGTGAACAGACAGTCCCAGCTAGCAGCGTAGTGAACAGACAGTCCCAGCTAGCAGCGTAGTGAACAGGCAGTCCCAGCTAGCAGCGTATGACAGTGTCAAAATCAGAATACATGTGTTCATATCTCATATCTATGGAGGCTGTTGGTGCCTGTGTGTGACTCAGGGATGAGTTAAATATGACCAGAGAGGAAAGGGATGTGACAGTCCAAATTAGACAATTACAGCGTATTGACTCCATACTTGTTCGACACATGAATTAGCCTTAAAGGGAAACTCCACCCAAAACAGAAATACAGCCGGTGTGCATCGTTTTACATCCTGTGATGCTGCGTTTTGCATCCTGTGATGCTGTGTTTTGCATCTTGGGATGCTGCGTTTTGCATCCTGTTATGCTGTGTTTTGCATCTTGTGATGCTGCGTTTTGCATCCTGTGATGCTGCGTTTTGCATCCTGTGATGCTGCGTTTTGCATCCTGTGATGCTGTGTTTTGCATCTTGGGATGCTGCGTTTTGCATCCTGTTATGCTGTGTTTTGCATCTTGTGATGCTGCGTTTTGCATCCTGTGATGCTGCGTTTTGCATCATGTGATGCTGCGTTTTGCATCTTGTGATGCTGCGTTTTGCATCCTGTGATGCTGCGTTTTGCATCCTGTGATGCTGCGTTTTGCATCTTGTGATGCTGCGTTTTGCATCCTGTGATGCTGCGTTTTGCATCCTGTGATGCTGCGTTTTGCATCTTGTGATGCTGCGTTTTGCATCCTGTGATGCTGCGTTTTGCATCCTGTGATGCTGCGTTTTGCATCCTGTGATGCTGCGTTTTGCATCCTGTGATGCTGCGTTTTGCATCATGTGATGCTGCGTTTTGCATCTTGTGATGCTGCGTTTTGCATCCTGTGATGCTGCGTTTTGCATCCTGTGATGCTGCGTTTTGCATCCTGTGATGCTGCGTTTTACATCCTGTGATGCTGCGTTTTGCATCTTGTGATGCTGCTTTTTGCATCCTGTGATGCTGCGTTTTGCATCCTGTGATGCTGTGTTTTACATCCTGTGATGCTGCGTTTTGTATCTTGTGATGCTGCGTTTTGCATCTTGTGATGCTGCGTTTTGCATCCTGTGATGCTGCGTTTTGCATCCTGTGATGCTGCGTTTTGCATCATGTGATGCTGCGTTTTGCATCTTGTGATGCTGCGTTTTGCATCCTGTGATGCTGCGTTTTACATCCTGTGATGCTGCGTTTTACATCCTGTGATGCTGCGTTTTGCATCTTGTGATGCTGCGTTTTGCATCCTGTGATGCTGCGTTTTGCATCCTGTGATGCTGCGTTTTGCATCCTGTGATGCTGCGTTTTGCATCCTGTGATGCTGCATTTTGCATCCTGTGACAATATTTTGGTATTTGCTTCATTAGTCCATTGTTGACACAGTCCCAAAATGTATGGCATGTCAGCAATAAAGTTTTCAAGATATAGATCTTTAAAAATACAGAAATACGGCCGGTTTGATCCATTTTATTATCGTAGGAAGCACAGCGCCGCATCATAATGACTGTGTTTCTCTAATTCATGTGTGGAACAAGTACAGTGAATTTGAAAGTATTCAGACCCCTTGACTGTTCCACATTTACGTTACAACATTATTCTAAAATAGATTCAAACCTCAATTTACACACAATACTCCCTAATGACAAATTAAAAACAGGTTGTTAGACATTTTTGAAAATGTATTAAAAAAAAATTGATATATTACATTTACATAAGTATTCAGACCCTTTACACAGTACTTTGTTGAAGCACCTTTGGCAGCGATTACAGCCTCGAGTCTTCTTGGGTATTACGCTACAAGCTTGGCACACCTGTATTTGGGGAGATTCTCCAATTCTCTGCAGATCGTCTCAAGCTCTGTCATGTTGGATGGGAGCACCGCTGCACAGCTGTTTTCAGGTCTCTCCAGAGATGTTCGAACGGGTTCAAGTCCGGGCTCTGGCTGGGCCCCTCAAGGGAGCGCTCAGAGACTTGTCCCGGAGCCACTCCTGCATTGTCTTGTCTGTGTAATTCGGGTTGTTGTCCTGTTGGAAGGTGAACCTTCGCTCCAGTCTGAGGTCCTGAGCGCTCTGGAGCTGGTTTTCATCAGGGATCTCTATTTACTTTGCTCTGTTCATCTTTCCCTCGATCCTGACTAGTCTCCCAGTCCCTGCTGCTGAAAATCATCTCCACAGCTTGATGCTGCCACCATGCTTCACCGTAGGGATGGTGCCAGGTTTCCTCCAAGTGTGACGGTTGGCATTCAGTCCAAAGAGTTCAATCTTGGTTTCACCAGACCAGAGAATCTTGTTTCTCATGGTCTGAGAGTCCTTTATGTGCCTATTGGCAAACTCCAAGCGGGAAGTCGTGTGAATTTCACTGAGGAGTGGCTTCCGTCTGTCCACTCTACCATAAAGGCCTGATTGGTGGAGTGTTGCAGAGATGGTTGTCCTTCTCCACAGAGGAAATCTGGAGCTCTGTCAGAGTGACCATTGGGTTCTTGGTTACCACCCTGAAAAAGGCCCTTCTCCCTCAATTGCTCAGTTTGGCTGGTCTTGTAACGGCTGTCCTCCTCCTCTTCGGAAGAAGAGGAGGAGTAGGGATTGGACCAAAGCGCAGCGTGGAATGTAGACATAATTAAGTTTATTAAAGTAAATACGAAAACCGAAAACACTTCAACAAACTACAAAATAACAAACGCACGTAGACTGACCTAAAACATGAGAACTTACATATAACACGAAGAACGCACGAACAGGTACAGACTACAACAAACGAACGAACAAACCGAAACAGTCCCGTGTGGTGCAACATACACAGACACGGAAGACAATCACCCACAAACAAACAGTGTGAACAGCCTACCTTTATATGGTTCTCAATCAGAGGAAACGTCAAACACCTGTCCCTGATTGAGAACCATATAAGGCTAATTACCACTAACCTAAACATAGAAACACAAAACATAGAATGCCCACCCCAACTCACGCCCTGACCAACTAAACACATACAAAATTAACAGAAAACAGGTCAGGAATGTGACAGAACCCCCCCCTCAAGGTGCGAACTCCGGACGCACCACCAAAAGTCTAGGGGAGGGTCTGGGTGGGCATCTGTCCACGGTGGCGGCTCAGGCTCTGGGCGTGGTCCCCATCCCACCATAATAAATCCTCGCTTTTTTATCCCCCTCTCAATGACCACCCTCCAAATAACCCCACTTAAATTAAGGGGCATCACCGGGATAAGGAGCAGCACCGGGATAAGGGGCAGCTCCGGACTGAGGGACGGCAGCTCCGGACTGAGGGACGGCAGCTCCGGACTGAGGGACGGTAGCTCCGGACTGAGGGACGGCGGATCCTGGCTGGATGACGGATCCTGGCTGGATGACGGCTCTGGCGGATCCTGGCTGGATGACGGCTCTGGCGGATCCTGGCTGGATGACGGCTCTGGCTGGTCATGGCTGGATGACGGCTCTGGCTGGTCATGGCTGGATGACGGCTCTGGCTGGTCATGGCTGGATGACGGCTCTGGCTGGTCATGGCTCGCTGACGGCTCTGGCTGGTCATGTCTGGCGGAAGGCTCTGGCTGATCCTGTCTGACGGAAGGCTCTGGCTGATCCTGTCTGGCGGAAGGCTCTGGCTGATCCTGTCTGGCGGAAGGCTCTGGCTGATCCTGTCTGGCGGAAGGCTCTGGCTGATCCTGTCTGGCGGAAGGCTCTAGCGGCTCCTGTCTGGCGGAAGGCTCTAGCGGCTCCTTTCTGGCGGACGGCTCTGAAGGCTCATGGCAGACGGGCGGCTTTGCAGGCTCATGGCAGACGGGCGGCTTTGAAGGCTCAGTACCGACGGGCAGTTCATGCGGCGCTTGGCAGACGGACAGTTCAGACGGCGTTGGGCAGACGGGCAGTTCAGGCGCCGTTGGGCAGACGGGCAGTTCAGGCGCCGTTGGGCAGACGGGCAGTTCAGGCGCCTTTGGGCAGACGGGCAGTTCAGGCGCCGCTTGGCAGACGGCAGACTCTGGCCGGCTGAGACGCACTGTAGGCCTGGTGCGTGGTACCGGAACTGGAGGTACCGGGCTAAGGACACGCACCATCAGGCTAGTGCGGGGAACAACAACAGGGCACACTGGACTCTCAAGGCGTACTATAGGCCTGGTGCGTGGTACCGGCACTGGTGTTACCGGGCTGAGGGCACGCACATCAGGGCGAGTACGGGGAGAAGGAACAGTGCGTACAGGGCTCTGGAGACACACAGGAGGCTTGGTGCGTGGTGTAGGCACTGGTGGTACTGGGCTGGAGACACGCACCATAGGGCTAGTGCGTGGAGGAGGAACAGGGCTCTGGAGACGCACTGGAAGCCTGGTGCGTGGTGTAGGCACTGGTGGTACTGGGCTGGAGACACGCACCATAGGGCTAGTGCGTGGAGGAGGAACAGGGCTCTGGAGACGCACTGGAAGCCTGATGCGTGGTGTAGGCACTGGTGGTACTGGCCTGGAGCGGGAAGGTGGCGCCGGAAATACCGGACCGTGCAGGCGTACTGGCTCCCTTGAGCACTGAGCCTGCCCAACCTTACCTGGTTGTATGCTCCCCATCGCCCGACCAGTGTGGGGAGGTGGAATAACCCGCACCGGGCTATGTAGGCGAACCGGGGACACCATGCGTAAGGCTGGTGCCATGTAAGCCGGCTCGAGGAGACGCACTGGTGGCCAGATATGTAGAGCCGGCTTCATGGCACTTGGCTCAATGCTCAATCTAGCCCTGCCAGTGCGGGGAGGTGGAATAACCCGCACCGGGCTATGCACACGTACAGGAGACACCATGCGCTCTACTGCGTAACACGGTGTCTGCCCGTACTCTCGCTCTCCACGGTAAGTACAGGGAGTAGGCGCAGGTCTCCTACCTGACTTCGCCACTCTACCTCTTAGCCCCCCCCCCAAGAAATTTTTGGGGTTTACTCACAGGCTTCCTACCGCGTCGTCGTGCTGCCTCCATTCGCCGGTATCCCTCCTCGCACTGCGCCAGAGAATCTCAGGCGGGCTCCGGCACTCGCCCTGGGTTGATCGCCCACCTGTCGATCTCCTCCCACGTAGTGTAGCCCAGATCCTTCTCCTGCTTCCGAGCTAGCTCCTCGAAACGCCGCCTCTCTGCTTTCGCTGCCTCCAGCTCAGCTTTGGGGCGGCGATATTCTCCTGGTTGAGCCCAGGGTCCCTTTCCGTCCAATATTTCCTCCCAAGTCCACGAGTCCTGGTTCTTTGGCCGCTGCTGTTGGTTCCTCTCACGCTGCTTGATCCATGGTTGGTGGGTGATTCTGTAACGGCTGTCCTCCTCCTCTTCGGAAGAAGAGGAGGAGTAGGGATTGGACCAAAGCGCAGCGTGGAATGTAGACATAATTAAGTTTATTAAAGTAAATACGAAAACCGAAAACACTTCAACAAACTACAAAATAACAAACGCACGTAGACTGACCTAAAACATGAGAACTTACATATAACACGAAGAACGCACGAACAGGTATAGACTACAACAAACGAACGAACAAACCGAAACAGTCCCGTGTGGTGCAACATACACAGACACGGAAGACAATCACCCACAAACAAACAGTGTGAACAGCCTACCTTTATATGGTTCTCAATCAGAGGAAACGTCAAACACCTGTCCCTGATTGAGAACCATATAAGGCTAATTACCACTAACCTAAACATAGAAACACAAAACATAGAATGCCCACCCCAACTCACGCCCTGACCAACTAAACACATACAAAATTAACAGAAAACAGGTCAGGAACGTGACAGGTCTGCCAGCTCTAGGAAGAGTCTTGGTGGTTCCAAACTTCTTCCATTTAAGAAGGATGGAGGCCACTGTGTTCTTGGAGACCTTCAATGCTGCAGAACTTTTTTGGTACCTTTCCCCAGATCTGTGCCTCGACACAATCCTGTCTCGGAGATCTACGGACAAATCCTTTGACATCATGGCTGGGTTTTTTCTTTGAAATACACTCTCAACTGTGGAACCTTATATAGACAGGCGTGTGCCTTTACAAATCATGTCCAATCAATTGAATTTACCACAGGTGGACTCCAATCAAGTTGTAGAAACATCTCAAGGAAACACGACACCGCCAAGCCACACTACTTCTTGACACAATGCTTGCTTAACCCGGAAGCCAGCCACACCAATGTGTCGGAGGAAACACCGTTACACCTGGCGACCGTGTCAGCGTGCATTGCGTCCGGCCCGCCACAGGAGTTGCTAGAGTGCGATTGGACAAAGACATCCCTGCCGGGCCAAACCCTCCCCTAACCCGGACGACGCTGGGCCTCGTGTCTCCCGGTCGGGGCCGGCTGTGACAAAGCCTGGTATTGAACCAGGATCTGTAGTGACGCAGCTAGCACTGCGATGCAGTACTTTAGACCGCTGCGCCACTCAGGATGCCCTCTCTGGTCATACTTTGATATTACCTCAGGATCTTAATTTGATCACTCTTTTGTTGCTGAGAATTTCCTGCACAGCTGGAAATGCAAACTTCTTGTGTATTCAAGGTTTTAAAAAGGCTTCTAAAGTCTGTCATTTCCACTTTAAAACGTCAGACGTGATTTACGGTAACGAAGAATGTCCATTAATTACAATCCACATAATAATTCACATGTCCTGTTGCTGCAGGATTATTTTCCTGCTGTAGCAAACTGGTTCAAATGAAGATCCTACACCTGTATTCCTGAGTTCCTTTTCTTGGATAAATGTTTGTTAGCCTGTATAGTCCACATTAGACAATGACAGCATTGTGACTAGGCATACTTGGTCCCGTAATTAGCCTTTAAGGTCAAAGTTATGTGTTGGTCTTTAGAAGTACATTTGCATTAGACCACTCTGTGTATGTTTTGTTTGTTAGCATGACAGCAGAGTTACAAAATGTTTTTGTCCCATACTCTGAATTAGCCTTTAGGGTTAAAGTTATGTTCTGGTCCTTAGTAATCAGATCACAAGTTTCCTTGTGTCCAGTAACGTAATGTGATGTTTGTTAGCATGTACTAACTGTGTGTATCTCTGTGCATGTGATCATGGTCACCATGATGTGCCTGCATCCCAAATGGCCCCCTACTCCCTACATAGTGCACTACTGGTACCCTATTCCCTATATAGTAGACTACTGGCACCCTATTCCCTACATAGTACACTACTGGCACCCTAATCCCTATATAGTGCGCTACTGGCACCCTATTCCCTACATGGTGCACTACTGGCACCCTAATCCCTATATAGTGCGCTACTGGCACCCTATTCCCTACATGGTGCACTACTGGTACCCTATTCCCTACATAGTACACTACTGACACCCTATAGGGTTCTGGTCTAAAGTAGTGCCATAAATAGGGAACAGGGTGCCATTTGGGACACAGTCATGACATGGTGCTATGCTAGCCAGCTCCTCCCTGTGACAGGGGCTTTGTAGGCTTTGTAGGCATCAGTATACAGCCTAGGGGGAGATGCTGTAAGCCTGCTGGTCCCCTGGAGGGCTGGGAGAGGGCTAGGAGGGGGCTAGGAGGGGGTGAGAGAGGGGTGGGAGAGGGCTAGGAGGGGGCTAGGAGGGGGGTGAGAGAGGGCTAGGAGGGGGCTAGGAGGGGGGTGAGAGAGGGCTGGGAGAGGGCTAGGAGGGGGCTAGGAGGATGGTGAGAGAGGGCTAGGAGGGGGCTGGGAGAGGGCTGGGAGAGGGGTGAGAGAGGGGTGGGAGAGGGCAAGGAGGGGGCTGGGAGAGGGGTGGGAGAGGGCTAGGAGGGGGCTGGGAGAGGGGTGGGAGAGGGCTAGGAGGGGGCTGGGAGAGGGGTGGGGGAAGGCTAGGAGGGGGGTGGGAGGGGGCTGGGAGAGGGCTAGGAGAGGGCTGGGAGAGGGGTGGGAGAGGGCTAGGAGAGGGCTGGGAGAGGGCTTGGAGAGGGCTAGGAGAGGGCTAGGAGATGGCTGGGTGGGGGTTAGGAGGGGGATAGGAGAGGGCTTGGAGGGGGCTGGGAGAAGGCTAGGAGGGGGCTGGGAGAGGGGTGGTAGAGCGCTGGGAGGGGGGTGAGAGAGGGGTGGGAGAGGGGTGAGAGAGGGGTGAGAGAGGGCTAGGAGGGGGCTGGGAGGGGGGTGAGAGAGGGGTGGGAGAGGGCTAGGAGGGGGCTGGGAGAGGGCTGGGAGAGGGCTAGGAGGGGGGTGAGAGAGGGGTGGGAGAGGGCTAGGAGGGGGCTGGGAGAGGGCTGGAAGGGGGGTGAGAGAGGGCTGGGAGAGGGCTGGGAGAGGGCTAGGAGAGGGCTGAGAGAGGGGTGGGAGAGGTCAAGGAGGGGGCTGGGAGAGGGGTGAGAGGGGTGGGAGAGGGCTAGGAGGGGGCTGGGAGAGGGCTGGGAGAGGGGTGGGAGAGGGCTAGGAGGGGGGTGGGAGGGGGCTGGGAGAGGGCTAGGAGGGGGCTGGGAGAGGGCTTGGAGAGGGCTAGGAGAGGGCTGGGAGAGGGCTTGGAGAGGGCTAGGAGAGGGCTGGGAGAGGGCTAGGTGGGGGTTAGGAGGGGGATAGGAGAGGGCTGGGAGGGGGGCTAGGTGAGAGCTAGGAGAGTGCTGGGAGAGTGCTGGGAGAGGGCTAGGAGATGGCTGGGTGGGGGTTAGGAGGGGGATAGGAGAGGGCTTGGAGGGGGGCTAGGTGAGGGCTGGGAGAGAGCTAGGAGAGGGCTAGGAGAGGGCTGGGAGGGGGGCTGGGAGGGGGCTAGGAGAGGACTGGGAGAGGGCCAGGAGATGGCTGGGTGGGGGTTAGGAGGGGGCTAGGAGAGGGCTGGGAGGCGGCTGGGAGAGGGCTAGGAGAGGGCTGGGTGGGGGTTAGGAGGGGGCTAGGAGAGGGCTGGGTGGGAGTTAGGAGGGGGCTAGGAGAGGGCTGGGTGGGGGTTAGGAGGGGGCTAGGAGAGGGCTGGGTGGGAGTTAGGAGGGGGCTAGGAGAGGGCTGGGTGGGGGTTAGGAGGGGGCTAGTAGAGGGCTGGGTGGGGGTTAGGAGGGGGCTAGGAGAGGGCTGGGTGGGAGTTAGGAGGGGGCTAGGAGAGGGCTGGGTGGGGGTTAGGAGGGGGCTAGGAGAGGGCTGGGAGGCGGCTGGGAACACTCACACGTTCAGAGGGGGATAGGAGAGAGTGTTCTCCTTGTTTAACATGTTCAGAGGACAGAGTGTGTCCATCTGCATTTCAGTAGAGTGGTATATAAATGGTATAAGGACCTTTATAGCAGAGTACTCAGTCATGAGTACCTGTAACATCAGTAACATACAGCCAAGTACTCTAATGGAAAGTGCAGCCCCCCCCCCCCCCCCTCCCTCTTTGTACAGGTACCAGAGCAGCCCACAAGCCCATCCATTTAGACTCGTACATCCAGGTACTTGATGGGAAAGTGCAGGCGATTAGCTACAGCTAGCAGCATGAACCTGGGACCTCAGCACTGAGTGCTCTACTTCAAAACAGGTGTTCACATCTCATCTCGACCAGCCAATCAAACACGTTTGGTTCTAATGGATAATTAAAACGTTCTGATGATTTGCGATGGCACATTTAATGGGACTTATAAAATATGTGGATGATTTGTGTTGGCATGCACCGACACCGCAGAATAGAACCTGGAATTGTGGATAATTTATGGTCGTTGAGCACTGGAATGAAAATGTTAGATAGTTCTCAGATTGCCTGGAGGATGGAGGGAGGGATGGAGGGAGGATGGAGGGAGGATAGAGGGAGGGGGGAGGATAGAGGGAGGGACGGAGGGAGGGAGAGAGAGATGGATGGAAGAAGGGATGGAGGGAGAGAGAGAGGATGGAGCGAGGGAGAGAGGGAGGGATGGAGGGAGGGAGAGAGGATAGAGGCAGGAAGTCTATAAAAGGCAATGAAAATGCCTTGAACTGTTACAGCAGATAAAACGTGGAGCGAGATAAAACTAGACTGTCTAACTAACTGGTTGGACCTTTCTAGAGTTTAAGCTTTACAGACTGAGACTCTGTTAAGTCTGAATGAGACTGTGATACCTCTGTCGAGCAATTGCATCTAGTTAAACAGGGAGGAACTGGATCTTACACCATTGGGCTAGTCTATATATACTGTTAGGGACTTCTATGAAATCATTATTATCAGAGTTATTAATGAAAGCATCAGTCCTGGGATGTGACAGAATAGGAAAAGAAAACATACTTAAAAAAAAAATGTAATGTCTGCTCAGCCCACAGTCCACACACTCTATATATGTAATGTATACAATAACTATGTATTTATACTATGATCCTCCCATTCTATGGAATTCCCACCTCCCTCATATGTCTGCTAAATGTCTGCTAAAATGTTTTTACTTGGTTCTTCAACGATAGACGGAACAGATTAGGTTGACTTTGACTCTTAACAAGTAAAGACCAACAAAATCCAACTTATGGGGGATGGGGGGGGGGGACCATATGGTTCTCGGAACACTTAAAGAGATTGTGGTTTTCTTGCAAGAGTTACCATTTTAAAAAGATAAACTGAACATTTAATTAGGAGCTGTGTTGGAGTCGCCTATGCTGCCACCTACTGTAGTAACAGCAGAGGTGTAGGCATCCTGATAAATAAGACTACACCCGTTTCCCTTTTATCCCAGCACATGGCCCAAGAAGGACATTTTTTTTAAATTTGGAATTGTACCTTACATGATGAAAAATATACATTGATTTAATTTCATTTGTTCATTTGTTACATTCCTGCAGTCAGCAATTGTTATGCTGACTGCAGGAATGTCCACCAGAGCTGTTGCCAGATAATGTTATGTTACTTTCTCTACCATAAGCCGCCTCCAATGGCATTTTAGAGAATTTGGCAGTACGTCCAGCGGACCACGCAGAGCACGTATATGGCGTTGTGTGGGCAAGCGGTTTGCTGATGTCAATGTTGTGAACAGAGTGCCCCATGGTGGCGGGGGGGTTATGGTATGGGCAGACATAAGCTACGGACAACGAACACAATTGCATTTTATGGATGGCAATTTGAATGCACAGAGAGACCGTGATGAGATCCTGAGGCCCATTGTTGTGCCATTCATCCGCCGCCATCACCTCATGTTTCAGCATGATAATGCACGGCCCCGTGTCACAAGGATCTGTACACAATTCCTGGAAGCTGAAAATGTCCCAGTTCTTCCATGGCCTGCATGCTCACCAGACATGTCACCCATTGAGCACGTTTGGGATGCTCTGGATCGACGTGTACAACAGCATGTTCCAGTTCCCGACAATATCCAGCAACTTCGCCCAGCCATTGAAGAGGAGTGGGACAACATTCCACAGGCCAAAATCAACAGCCTGATCAACTCTATGCGAAGGAGATGTGTCGCGCTGCATGAGACAAATGGTGGTCACACCAGATACTGACTGGTTTTCTGATCCACTCCCACTACCTTTTTTTAAGGTATCTGTGACCAACAGAGGCATATCTGTATTCCCAGTCATGTGAAATCCATAGATTAGGGCCTAATGAATTTATTTCAATTGACTGATATCCTTATATGAACTGTAACTCAGTACAATCTTTGCCATTGTTACATGTTGCGTTTATATTTTTGTTCAGTATAATAATGAGTCAATAATCCATGCTTTCTGGGAATACTATAAAGTTATTCAATTATGGGCAGGGCTAGAAAGTTTGCTGTCAGTCTGCATATTTCAAGACACGACATACGGGGTTGTAACGAGATATCCAATGGACTGGACGATTCTCTTCTCATCACTCATCTTGAAAAAACGTACTGTATACTAAAATCAATCAATCCACCATTATTAACACAATGGAAAAAATCTAATGATTTATTATTGGAATATTGAAATAGCATGGGTGACCGAGAAAAACAATTTCGTACAATTTAAGTCCACGTGGCAAACAATAAATCAGACACTAGGACTGGAGGTGTTAGCATGGAGACACTAGGACTGGAGGTGTTAGCATGGAGACACTAGGACTGGAGGTGTTAGCATGTAGACACTAGGACTGGAGGTGTTAGCATGGAGACACTAGGACTGGAGGTGTTAGCATGGAGACACTAGGACTGGAGGTGTTAGCATGGAGACACTAGGACTGGAGGTGTTAGCATGTAGACACTAGGACTGGAGGTGTTAGCATGGAGACACTAGGACTGGAGGTGTTAGCATGGAGACACTAGGACTGGAGGTGTTAGCATGGAGACACTAGGACTGGAGGTGTTAGCATGGAGACACTAGGACTGGAGGTGTTAGCATGGAGACACTAGGACTGGAGGTGTTAGCATGGAGACACTAGGACTGGAGGTGTTAGCATGGAGACACTAGGACTGGAGGTGTTAGCATGGAGACACTAGGACTGGAGGTGTTAGCATGTAGACACTAGGACTGGAGGTGTTAGCATGTAGACACTAGGACTGGAGGTGTTAGCATGGAGACACTAGGACTGGAGGTGTTAGCATGGAGACACTAGGACTGGAGGTGTTAGCATGTAGACACTAGGACTGGAGGTGTTAGCATGGAGACACTAGGACTGGAGGTGTTAGCATGGAGACACTAGGACTGGAGGTGTTAGCATGGAGACACTAGGACTGGAGGTGTTAGCATGGAGACACTAGGACTGGAGGTGTTAGCATGTAGACACTAGGACTGGAGGTGTTAGCATGTAGACACTAGGACTGGAGGTGTTAGCATGGAGACACTAGGACTGGAGGTGTTAGCATGTAGACACTAGGACTGGAGGTGTTAGCATGTAGACACTAGGACTGGAGGTGTTAGCATGGAGACACTAGGACTGGAGGTGTTAGCATGTAGACACTAGGACTGGAGGTGTTAGCATGTAGACACTAGGACTGGAGGTGTTAGCATGGAGACACTAGGACTGGAGGTGTTAGCATGGAGACACTAGGACTGGAGGTGTTAGCATGTAGACACTAGGACTGGAGGTGTTAGCATGGAGACACTAGGACTGGAGGTGTTAGCATGGAGACACTAGGACTGGAGGTGTTAGCATGGAGACACTAGGACTGGAGGTGTTAGCATGGAGACACTAGGACTGGAGGTGTTAGCATGTAGACACTAGGACTGGAGGTGTTAGCATGTAGACACTAGGACTGGAGGTGTTAGCATGGAGACACTAGGACTGGAGGTGTTAGCATGTAGACACTAGGACTGGAGGTGTTAGCATGTAGACACTAGGACTGGAGGTGTTAGCATGGAGACACTAGGACTGGAGGTGTTAGCATGGAGACACTAGGACTGGAGGTGTTAGCATGGAGACACTAGGACTGGAGGTGTTAGCATGTAGACACTAGGACTGGAGGTGTTAGCATGTAGACACTAGGACTGGAGGTGTTAGCATGTAGACACTAGGACTGGAGGTGTTAGCATGGAGACACTGGGACTGGAGGTGTTAGCATGTAGACACTGGGACTGGAGGTGTTAGCATGTAGACACTAGGACTGGAGGTGTTAGCATGGAGACACTGGGACTGGAGGTGTTAGCATGTAGACACTAGGACTGGAGGTGTTAGCATGTAGACACTGGGACTGGAGGTGTTAGCATGTTGACACTAGGACTGGAGGTGTTAGCATGTAAACACTAGGACTGGAGGTGTTAGCATGTAGACACTGGGACTGGAGGTGTTAGCATGTAGACACTAGGACTGGAGGTGTTAGCATGGAGACACTAGGACTGGAGGTGTTAGCATGGAGACACTAGGACTGGAGGTGTTAGCATGGAGACACTAGGACTGGAGGTGTTAGCATGTAGACACTGGGACTGGAGGTGTTAGCATGTTGACACTGGGACTGGAGGTGTTAGCATGGAGACACTGGGACTGGAGGTGTTAGCATGGAGACACTAGGACTGGAGGTGTTAGCATGTAGACACTGGGACTGGAGGTGTTAGCATGTAGACACTGGGACTGGAGGTGTTAGCATGGAGACACTAGGACTGGAGGTGTTAGCATGGAGACACTAGGACTGGAGGTGTTAGCATGTAGACACTGGGACTGGAGGTGTTAGCATGTTGACACTAGGACTGGAGGTGTTAGCATGTAAACACTAGGACTGGAGGTGTTAGCATGTAGACACTGGGACTGGAGGTGTTAGCATGTAGACACTAGGACTGGAGGTGTTAGCATGGAGACACTAGGACTGGAGGTGTTAGCATGTAGACACTGGGACTGGAGGTGTTAGCATGGAGACACTGGGACTGGAGGTGTTAGCATGGAGACACTAGGACTGGAGGTGTTAGCATGGAGACACTAGGACTGGAGGTGTTAGCATGTAGACACTAGGACTGGAGGTGTTAGCATGGAGACACTAGGACTGGAGGTGTTAGCATGGAGACACTAGGACTGGAGGTGTTAGCATGTAGACACTAGGACTGGAGGTGTTAGCATGTTGACACTAGGACTGGAGGTGTTAGCATGTTGACACTAGGACTGGAGGTGTTAGCATGGAGACACTAGGACTGGAGGTGTTAGCATGTAGACACTAGGACTGGAGGTGTTAGCATGGAGACACTAGGACTGGAGGTGTTAGCATGTAGACACTGGGACTGGAGGTGTTAGCATGGAGACACTAGGACTGGAGGTGTTAGCATGGAGACACTAGGACTGGAGGTGTTAGCATGTAGACACTAGGACTGGAGGTGTTAGCATGGAGACACTAGGACTGGAGGTGTTAGCATGTAGACACTAGGACTGGAGGTGTTAGCATGTAGACACTAGGACTGGAGGTGTTAGCATGGAGACACTAGGACTGGAGGTGTTAGCATGGAGACACTAGGACTGGAGGTGTTAGCATGTAGACACTAGGACTGGAGGTGTTAGCATGTAGACACTAGGACTGGAGGTGTTAGCATGTAGACACTAGGACTGGAGGTGTTAGCATGGAGACACTAGGACTGGAGGTGTTAGCATGGAGACACTAGGACTGGAGGTGTTAGCATGGAGACACTAGGACTGGAGGTGTTAGCATGGAGACACTAGGACTGGAGGTGTTAGCATGGAGACACTAGGACTGGAGGTGTTAGCATGGAGACACTAGGACTGGAGGTGTTAGCATGGAGACACTAGGACTGGAGGTGTTAGCATGGAGACACTAGGACTGGAGGTGTTAGCATGTAGACACTAGGACTGGAGGTGTTAGCATGGAGACACTAGGACTGGAGGTGTTAGCATGGAGACACTAGGACTGGAGGTGTTAGCATGTAGACACTAGGACTGGAGGTGTTAGCATGTAGACACTAGGACTGGAGGTGTTAGCATGGAGACACTAGGACTGGAGGTGTTAGCATGTAGACACTAGGACTGGAGGTGTTAGCATGTTGACACTAGGACTGGAGGTGTTAGCATGTAGACACTAGGACTGGAGGTGTTAGCATGTAGACACTAGGACTGGAGGTGTTAGCATGGAGACACTAGGACTGGAGGTGTTAGCATGTAGACACTAGGACTGGAGGTGTTAGCATGTTGACACTAGGACTGGAGGTGTTAGCATGTAGACACTAGGACTGGAGGTGTTAGCATGTAGACACTAGGACTGGAGGTGTTAGCATGGAGACACTAGGACTGGAGGTGTTAGCATGTAGACACTAGGACTGGAGGTGTTAGCATGTTGACACTAGGACTGGAGGTGTTAGCATGTAGACACTAGGACTGGAGGTGTTAGCATGTAGACACTAGGACTGGAGGTGTTAGCATGTAGACACTAGGACTGGAGGTGTTAGCATGTAGACACTAGGACTGGAGGTGTTAGCATGGAGACACTAGGACTGGAGGTGTTAGCATGGAGACACTAGGACTGGAGGTGTTAGCATGTAGACACTAGGACTGGAGGTGTTAGCATGGAGACACTAGGACTGGAGGTGTTAGCATGGAGACACTAGGACTGGAGGTGTTAGCATGTAGACACTAGGACTGGAGGTGTTAGCATGTAGACACTAGGACTGGAGGTGTTAGCATGGAGACACTAGGACTGGAGGTGTTAGCATGTAGACACTAGGACTGGAGGTGTTAGCATGTAGACACTAGGACTGGAGGTGTTAGCATGTAGACACTAGGACTGGAGGTGTTAGCATGTAGACACTAGGACTGGAGGTGTTAGCATGTAGACACTAGGACTGGAGGTGTTAGCATGTAGACACTAGGACTGGAGGTGTTAGCATGTAGACACTAGGACTGGAGGTGTTAGCATGTAGACACTAGGACTGGAGGTGTTAGCATGTAGACACTAGGACTGGAGGTGTTAGCATGGAGACACTAGGACTGGAGGTTAGCATGGAGACACTAGGACTGGAGGTGTTAGCATGTAGACACTAGGACTGGAGGTGTTAGCATGTAGACACTAGGACTGGAGGTGTTAGCATGTAGACACTAGGACTGGAGGTGTTAGCATGTAAACACTAGGACTGGAGGTGTTAGCATGGAGACACTAGGACTGGAGGTGTTAGCATGTAGACACTAGGACTGGAGGTGTTAGCATGGAGACACTAGGACTGAGGTGTTAGCATGTAGACACTAGGACTGGAGGTGTTAGCATGTAGACACTAGGACTGGAGGTGTTAGCATGGAGACACTAGGACTGGAGGTGTTAGCATGGAGACACTAGGACTGGAGGTGTTAGCATGGAGACACTGGGACTGGAGGTGTTAGCATGGAGACACTAGGACTGGAGGTGTTAGCATGGAGACACTAGGACTGGAGGTGTTAGCATGGAGACACTAGGACTGGAGGTGTTAGCATGGAGACACTAGGACTGGAGGTGTTAGCATGGAGACACTAGGACTGGAGGTGTTAGCATGGAGACACTAGGACTGGAGGTGTTAGCATGGAGACACTAGGACTGGAGGTGTTAGCATGGAGACACTAGGACTGGAGGTGTTAGCATGGAGACACTAGGACTGGAGGTGTTAGCATGGAGACACTAGGATGGAGGTGTTAGCATGGAGACACTGGACTGGAGGTGTTAGCATGGAGACATAGGACTGGAGGTGTTAGCATGTAGACACTAGGACTGGAGGTGTTAGCATGGAGACACTAGGACTGGAGGTGTTAGCATGGAGACACTAGGACTGGAGGTGTTAGCATGTAGACACTAGGACTGGAGGTGTTAGCATGGAGACACTGGGACTGGAGGTGTTAGCATGGAGACACTAGGACTGGAGGTGTTAGCATGTTGACACTAGGACTGGAGGTGTTAGCATGGAGACACTAGGACTGGAGGTGTTAGCATGTAGACACTAGGACTGGAGGGTTAGCATGTAGACACTAGGACTGGAGGTGTTAGCATGTAGACACTAGGACTGGAGGTGTTAGCATGTAAACACTAGGACTGGAGGTGTTAGCATGTAGACACTAGGACTGGAGGTGTTAGCATGTAGACACTAGGACTGGAGGTGTTAGCATGGAGACACTAGGACTGGAGGTGTTAGCATGGAGACACTAGGACTGGAGGTGTTAGCATGGAGACACTAGGACTGGAGGTGTTAGCATGTAGACACTGGGACTGGAGGTGTTAGCATGGAGACACTA
>NW_024058481.1:30000-54113 GCF_016432855.1 Salvelinus namaycush | reverse complement strand
AGACCTTTATCATGATTCCAGGTGTAAAGACCTTTATCATGATGTCCTTTATCATGATGTCCAGGTGTAAAGACCTTTATCATGATGTCCAGGTGTAAAGACCTTTATCATGATGTCCTTTATCATGATGTCCAGGTGTAAAGACCTTTATCATGGTGTCCAGGTGTAAAGACCTTTATCATGATGTCCAGGTGTAAAGACCTTTATCATGATGTCCTTTATCATGATGTCCAGGTGTAAAGACCTTTATCATGATGTCCAGGTGTAAAGACCTTTATCATGATGTCCTTTATCATGATGTCCAGGTGTAAAGACCTTTATCATGATGTCCAGGTGTAAAGACCTTTATCATGATGTCCAGGTGTAAAGACCTTTATCATGATGTCCTTTATCATGATGTCCAGGTGTAAAGACCTTTATCATGGTGTCCAGGTGTAAAGACCTTTATCATGATGTCCAGGTGTAAAGACCTTTATCATGATGTCCAGGTGTAAAGACCTTTATCATGATGTCCAGGTGTAAAGACCTTTATCATGATGTCCAGGTGTAAAGACCTTTATCATGATGTCCAGGTGTAAAGACCTTTATCATGATGTCCTTTATCATGATGTCCAGGTGTAAAGACCTTTATCATGATGTCCTTTATCATGATGTCCATGTGTAAAGACCTTTATCATGATGTGCTGTATCATGATGTCCATGTGTAAAGACCTTTATGCAGTTACTTCTACTTGTACTACCAGTACTCAGAGAAGCTTTCAGTAGTCTTTTTTACTAGGACTACAAGCTTCTTCCTATCCTTCTCTTTTCCAAACATGTATCTGTCAAAGCTAAGCTTTCCCTTAGTAACATCTGAAAAAGCACTAATACTACTGATAAAGAGTAGAACAGCAAATATATTGGTATATTGGTAAGAATGGTTTCAGAGCATTGGGAACTCTTTTCCAGACTGGTTTGTCTAAGCAGGTTATTTCCCTCTGTTGTCAGAGCTGTGAACTGGAGCACTCACAGGTATTCACTGTAAATATGGTCCCAAACTCTGCTCTGTAAAGATGGTCCCAAACTCTGCTCTGTAAAGATGGTCCCAAACTCTGCTCTGTAAAGATGGTCCCAAGCTCTGCCCTGTAAAGATGGTCCCAAACTCTGCTCTGTAAAGATTGTCCCATGCTCTGCTCTGTAAAGATGGTCGAAACTCTGCTCTGTAAAGATGGTCCCATGCTCTGCTCTGTAAAGATTGTCCCATGCTCTGCTCTGTAAAGATGGTCCCAAACTCTGCACTGTAAAGATGGTCCCACGCTCTGCTCTGTAAAGATGGTCCCACGCTCTGCTCTGTAAAGATGGTCCCAAACTCTGCACTGTAAAGATGGTCCCACGCTCTGCTCTGTAAAGATGGTCCCACGCTCTGCTCTGTAAAGATGGTCCCAAACTCTGCTCTGTAAAGATGGTCCCATGCTCTGCTCTGTAAAGATTGTCCCACGCTCTGCTCTGTAAAGATGGTCCCACACTCTGCCCTGTAAAGATGGTCCCAAACTCTGCTCTGTTAAGATGGTCCCAAACTCTGCCCTGTAAAGATGGTCCCAAACTCTGCCCTGTAAAGATTGTCCCAAACTCTGCCCTGTAAAGATGGTCCCAAACTCGGCCCTGTAAAGATGGTCCCACGCTCTGCTCTGTAAAGATGGTCCCACGCTCTGCTCTGTAAAGATGGTCCCAAACTCTGCTCTGTAAAGATGGTCCCACGCTCTGCTCTGTAAAGATGGTCCCACACTCTGCCCTGTAAAGATGGTCCCAAACTCTGCCCTGTAAAGATGGTCCCAAACTCTGCTCTGTAAAGATGGTCCCAAACTCTGCTCTGTAAAGATGGTCCCAAACTCTGCTCTGTAAAGATGGTCCCAAACTCTGCCCTGTAAAGATGGTCCCAAACTCTGCCCTGTAAAGATGGTCCCAAACTCTGCTCTGTAAAGATGGTCCCAAACTCTGCCCTGTAAAGATGGTCTCAAACTCTGCCCTGTAAAGATGGTCCCAAACTCTGCCCTGTAAAGATGGTCCCAAACTCTGCTCTGTAAAGATGGTCCCAAACTCTGCTCTGTAAAGATGGTCCCAAGCTCTGCTCTGTAAAGATGGTCCCAAGCTCTGCTCGGTAAACATGGTCCAAAACTCTGCCCTGTAAAGATGGTCACAAACTCTGCCCTGTAAAGATGGTCCCAAACTCTGCTCTGTAAAGATGGTCCCAAACTCTGCCCTGTAAAGATGGTCCCAAACTCTGCTCTGTAAAGATGGTCCCAAACTCTGCTCTGTAATGATGGTCCCAAACTCTGCTCTGTAATGATGGTCCCAAGCTCTGCTCTGTAAAGATGGTCCCAAACTCTGCTCGGTAATGATGGTCCCAAACTCTGCTCTGTAATGATGGTCCCAAGCTCTGCTCTGTAAAGATGGTCCCAAACTCTGCTCTGTAATGATGGTCCCAAGCTCTGCTCTGTAAAGATGGTCCCAAACTCGGCTCTGTAAAGATGGTCCCAAACTCTGCTCCGAAAAGATGGTCCCAAACTCTGCTCTTTGGGGGCCTTTAACAGTGTGGAAGTGTGGATAGTTGGTAAATTCAAAGGACTCCTGGGAAGCTTATTCCTATGACCAGGATATAATTTATTTACAATAGTCAGGTGTATTCAGGATGCTTTGAACGTTGAACGAACATTCAAAACTTGACGACTTGGTTTGAAGTACTAAATGTACAAACAAGATACTTGAGTCATTTCAATATATCCTTTTCTCATGTTTATGACTTACAACTCTGTCCAGGACAGTTTGAAACAAGTTTCACCATCAAAACTGTGAAGAAGCAAATGAATAGAAGAAGTATGGAGAGTAACAGTAATGTTCTTCCTGACACAAGCACACTAATTACCCTATTAGTGAGAATTGTTCCACTAACTTACATTAGCATCTTTTTCCAGAAAGTGATTAGCTCAATTGATAGCACATTAGATTACTTCTGAAAGGATGAGAATTGGATGTTCATGATGGATTAGAAATGCCTTATGTGTGTCTATAAATTCCTGTCTGTCGTGTAAACTAATTAATATGGTGGTTGGCAACCCAACACAGTGGCCTGGTGGTTAGAATGTCCACCCTGAGATTAGAAGGTTGGGAGTTTGAAACCTGGCTGAGTCACACCAAAGACTGTAAAAACAGGACCAGATGTGTCTGTGCCTGACACTCAGCAATGATGACATTATGCTAATTACATTTAGACTCTAGGTATAATCATGATCTATTTTTTCCCTTCAAATTGTTAAGCTAACAAGGGATACGCTTTTTGCCCTTTTTTCTGACAAGGGGTACGGCGTACCCCGACATACCCCCTCAATTTGAACACAGTGTCCTGCACCTGTTAAATCTGATGATGAACATACACTAGATGTATTTACAGTGTCAATACCTGTCATGATATCTGCTCACCTTAATACCATATTCACCCACTGAGCTAAAGACTATGCATTATCTCTGGAAGATAACACAAGTCATCAGTCTCAACCAGGGTTTGATACCAGGACAGTTAAATTAATGATTTGACCCAGATCACAGAGTTGATTAACAGCTGCAGCGGTTGTTATGGGAGATGAGGAGGTCCATCAGGGGGAGATTGTGATCGTCCTGCCTCAGCCTCAGTGTTCACTGTCTGCTGTGTTTCATTCACTCACCCTGTTCAATAGGATTACACCTCTCCCTGGCAACAGGTGATACATTGAGAAAAACTCTCATTTTCATTTTCCTATTGGCTGAACTGAAACAGAAGAGTGATGGGACTTTCCAAACCACGGCCTTTACAAAGGGGAAGAGTAAACAACCACGTATCTGGTCTGAAGCCAGGATGAGGGTTGGAATGAGGAAGTGACCGCTGAGTAGAAACACTAGTGGTGTTAGAGCAGGGGATGCACAGCTCCAGTCCTGTAGAAAACTAGCAGAACTGTTGAAGCCTGGGTTTTGCAGCCCTGCTGTAAAATAGAGCCTATTTTATTCAAGACATTGACCAAAGGGCATCACACTTTGAGTTGTAACACTCACTTCCTATAGCAGGTTCTGGCCTGTAAATACCAGGGGAGCAACTTTCACTGGGGACGGGGCACATTCCGAAATTGTCCCCCCCCAGTTTTATGATTGGAATGTGATACAAAACGAGGCAACAGTGTGCTCTAAGACCATGTGGACGCCTCCGAGAGGCCGGGTAGACTGTTTGGAGTGTTTATCTGACTGGATAAAATATATATATGTATATGCCCCCCCACACACTTCTAAAACCAAAGTTGCACCCCTGGTAAATCCTGACGAGTTCATCAACAATACATTTCTCATCCAGGTTAATGGGTGCCAGAGAGAGCACTGTTGGCAAACTGATAATGTGAAACAAACTATCTGGGGTTTCCTGGTCATCATTACCCTTGGCATGCTTTGGGGGTTTAGGTTTGATGACTATATGAAGCTTCATGAAAATACAAAATATGAATGTGACCCTGAGTATAGAGTTGATGAACAGCTGCACGGGTTGTTATGGGAGATGAGGAGGTCAAAGGGGGTGAAATGTCATAGAGAAATGTGGTTCAGTGAACTACAGTTATCTACATGTCATTTATTTGATTTACAATCAATCTAAAACATTATACAGTATATATCTGTGTGTACTTAATCTGGGTAGGTTCTCAAAGCCTAAACAGAAATGTGGGTGACGGTGTCTACCTAGTTACAGCTGAGTAAGGATGAACAAGTGACCTGATTGGTCATATTGTTCAGGAAGCTGCTGCACTTAGAGAAAAAGTTGAATCCCTCCAGTGAAGGTTCACACCAGTCAGAAGGTAACTAACTGCCTGTACTGTATAGTCCTCCTGCATGTCTCTCTGTTGTCTGAACATGAAGCTCTCTGTGATTGTCCTCATCCTCTGCTGTCAGGTCTATGCAGAAGACAAACGTAAGTAAATAGTATTCAGTTGATGAGGGAAATATTATATAACCAAAACCTTACTTTCAAGAGCTTCTAATGTTTAAAATGGATAATATTGACCACTGTGACTGAAATTAACACATTAGTGAAGCTCCTTGGTTAGGGTCTATTGATGCAACAGCTTGTTACAGGATAGGGTTAGACCAGGGACAGGGGATGGTGTTTGGGTTACAGAGGTTAGGGTTAGTTAGTGGATAGTTAACTGTGTCTTGATAGTTAGTTGAACATGTTTAACCACCTGTAGGGGTCTATACAAATACAGTATTACCACATGATTTTGTCACTAATTCAAACATTGAAGGGTTAAAAGGATGTGTGTTCATGTTGGTAAAGCAGGGTAGTAATATGTAGTAATATGTAGTAATATGTAGTAATATGTAGTAATATGTAGTAATATGTAGTAATGTGTAGTAATATGTAGTAATATGTAGTAATATGTAGTAATATGTAGTAATATGTAGTAATATGTAGTAATATGTAGTAATATGTAGTAATATGTAGTAATATGTAGTAATATGTAGTAATATGTAGTAATATGTAGTAATATGTAGTAATATGTAGTAATATGTAGTAATATGTAGTAATATGTAGTAATATGTAGTAATATGTAGTAATATGTTATTAAATAATGTGCTTGTGGCTGAACATCACAACGATGAGCTTCCAGATGTAATGTTCTAACAGGGTTTCATTTGGGTTCTTTTCTCAGTTCTGCATATTGATTTATATATTAGTGGATGCAGTGATTCAGATGGAGTGGATATGTATGGACTGGATGGTGAAGAGATGTGGTACGCAGACTTCAACAAAGGGGAGGGAGTGGTGGCTTTGCCTCCGTTTGTAGATCCATTGAGCTTCCCTGGATTTTATGAACAGGCTGTAGGTCAACAGGGGATATGCAAAGGAAACCTGGACGTAGCTATAAAAGCTTACGAGAACCCACCAGAGGCAATAGGTGAGAGAGAGAAGTAATCTAGAGTGAATGAATCAATAGGATTCAAGTAGTAATATAGTCACCTCACTATAACCTCTATAACTACAACCTCTTATATGTATCATTTATTTCAATTTAACTAGGCAAGTCAGTTAAGAACAAATTATTATTTACAATGACGGCCTCCCGGGGAACGGTGGGTTAACTACCTTGTTCAGGGGCAGAATGACAGATTTGTACCTTGTCAGCTCGGGGATTTGCTCTAGCAACCTTTCAGTTACTAGTCCAACTCTCTAATCAGTAAGCTACCTGCCGCACCATATGTGTTATGGAGCTCCTCATATGATCAGTGTTACAGCCTTTTAGTATTACTACAACAAGCCTGATCAATGCTCCACTACACGTATAGACTAACATCATGTGAGCTAATGGCAGATGTGACATTGTTTTAGCCCAATACTATGACAACACAACAAGGAAGAATGAATGTGATGCTAAATGTGTTCCCACAGCCCCTCCTCACAGCAGCATCTACCCCAGGGATGATGTGGAGCTGGGGGTGGGGAACACTCTCATCTGCCACGTCAGTGGGTTCCACCCTGCACCGGTCAGAGTCAGGTGGACCAGGAACAATCAGAATGTGACCGAGGGAGTGCGTACCAGCACCCCCTACCCCAACACTGATTTCACCCTCAACCAGTTCTCCAGTCTGACCTTCACCCCAGAGGAGGGAGACATCTATGGCTGTACTGTGGAGCACAAGGGCCTTACTGAGCCCCTGACACGGATCTGGGGTGAGATTCCATGCAATTACATTACAATTAGCCTGCATTACTTTTTACTTCTTCTGAATATTTTAGTGTCACAAATCCGTTGTTTCAGCCATTTACTCTGCAATTGATAAAATTAGCAACATTTCATCACTTGATGTTATTCCTCTGTGTGTGTGTATGTGTGTGTGTGTGTGTGCGTGCGTGCGTGCGTGTGTGTGTGTGTGTGTGTGTGTGTGTGTGTGTGTGTGTGTGTGTGTGTGTGTGTGTCCGTCCACAGAACCTGAGGTGAGCCAGCCCAGTGTGGGTCCTGCGGTGTTCTGTGGAGTGGGCCTGACTCTGGGGCTGCTGGGAGTGGCTACCGGAACATTCTTCCTCATCAAAGGGAACCAGTGTAACTGAGACTACAGCTGTCAGAGCGTCACAGTCAAATCTGTATAAATATAGAGTAGAGAGAGTAGAGTAGTACTTTATTGATCCCAACTTGGGAAATAGTTTTAGAACTCAGCATCATCAATAAATTGCAATGACAAGACCTGTATCAATGACAAACATGTAAAGACACAATACGACACAGAAGAAGACACCAGCACCTTACTAGCCATAAAAGATAGAGACCCGTTTATGGAGAGGGGAGATGTATGTACATGGAATATTAAACTTGTCCCTGCTGCTCAGAAGATTGACTGGGGCGAGGGATTAGCACCGCCAAATTGATGTACTGGTATAAGGGTTTACCTCTGGTTTGAGTTCTAGTTGGTGTTTGTGTTTCATTTTTCCCTTTTTAACATTACATGTTTATTAAAGCTTATTATCCCTGAAACCCCCCTGGTCTGTGTCTTCTGGTTCCTGGTCTGTGTCTTCTGGTTCCACTGTGACACCCCCCCCCCCCCCCCCCCCCACCACCTGCCTATGGTGTGCCACAGCACATTCCATTGGGTGTTTGTTTACAGACAAACGGACTTCCCTGATAGTTTTAATATACTATAAACTCCGTAACGTACAACTAATGACTAAAACAATAACAGTGTACTTTGTTTTCTACCTACCGTCATGTCAGCTATGTAGTGACATTACAGTATGACTAGTCAGCTATGTAGCGACATTACTGTATGACTAGTCAGCTATGTAGTGACATTACAGTATGACTAGTCAGCTATGTATTGATATTACAGTATGACTAGTCAGCTATGTAGCAACATTACAGTATGACTAGTCAGCTATGTAGTGACATTACAGTATGACTAGTCAGCTATGTAGTGACATTACAGTATGACTAGTCAGCTATGTAGTGACATTACAGTATGACTAGTCAGCTATGTAGCGACATTACAGTATGACTAGTCAGCTATGTAGCGACATTACAGTATGACTAGTCAGCTATGTATCAACATTACAGTATGACTAGTCAGCTATGTAGTGACATTACAGTATGACTAGTCAGCTATGTAGTGACATTACCCAGCTATGTAGTGACATTACAGTATGACTAGTCAGCTATGTAGTGGCATTACAGTATGACTAGTCAGCTATGTAGCGACATTACAGTATGACTAGTCAGCTATGTAGCGACATTACAGTATGACTAGTCAGCTATGTAGCGACATTACAGTATGACTAGTCAGCTATGTAGCGACATTACAGTATGACTAGTCAGCTATGTAGTGACATTACAGTATGACTAGTCAGCTATGTAGTGACATTACAGTATGACTAGTCAGCTATGTAGTGACATTACAGTATGACATTACAGTATGACTAGTCAGCTATGTAGCGACATTACAGTATGACTAGTCAGCTATGTATCAACATTACAGTATGACTAGTCAGCTATGTAGTGACATTACAGTATGACTAGTCAGCTATGTAGCGACATTACAGTATGACTAGTCAGCTATGTATCAACATTACAGTATGACTAGTCAGCTATGTAGTGACATTACAGTATGACTAGTCAGCTATGTAGCGACATTACAGTATGACTAGTCAGCTATGTAGTGACATTACAGTATGACATTACAGTATGACTAGTCAGCTATGTAGTGACATTACAGTATGACTAGTCAGCTATGTAGTGACATTACAGTATGACTAGTCAGCTATGTAGTGACATTACAGTATGACTAGTCAGCTATGTAGTGACATTACAGTATGACTTTACAGTATGACTAGTCAGCTATGTAGTGACATTACAGTATGAATAGTCAGCTATGTAGTGACATTACAGTATGACTAGTCAGCTATCTCTCTATCGAAGTGTAATTTATAAAGTACAGCGATGGTTCAATGATATCAGAACTATGGACTATATGTTATTCATCCTATCATTTATAGTGAACTATGGTGACAAGTGTTTTGTTCCCTCCATTAGTTGAGCCCCATGTCAGACTGAGCTCAGTGACTCCCCCTAGTGGCAGACACCCTGCCATGCTGATGTGCAGCGCCTATGACTTCTACCCCAAACCAATCAGAGTGACCTGGCTGAGGGACGGACATGAGGTGAAGTCTGATGTGACCTCCACTGAGGAGCTGGCTAACGGGGACTGGTACTACCAGATCCACTCCCACCTGGAGTACACACCCAAGTCTGGAGAGAAGATATCCTGTATGGTGGAGCACATCAGTCTCACTGAGCCCATGATGTATCACTGGGGTAAGAGTGGTAGTGGGGTAAGGGGATATGAGTTGGGTAAGATTGATAGTGTGGGATAATGGGGTGTGAGTGGAGTAATGGTGTTAGTGTGGGGTAATGGGATATAAGTTGGGTAAAGGGGTGTGAGTGGGGGATAATGGGGTGTGAGTGGGGGATAATGGGGTGTGAGTGGGGTAAAGGGGTGTGAGTGGGGGATAATGGGGTGTGAGTGGGGGATAATGGGGTGTGAGTGGGGTAAAGGGGTGTGAGTGGGGTAAAGGGGGTAAAGGGGTGTGAGTGGGGTAAAGGGGGTAAAGGGGTGTGAGTGGGGTAAAGGGGTGTGAGTGGGGTAAAGGTGTGAGTGGGGTAATGGCATGAGAAAGGTAGTGTGAGAGTGGGGTAAGGGTGTGAGAGTGGGGTAAGGGTGTGAGTGGGGTAAGGGTGCTACACAGAGTATGCTGTTTGTGATGTGTATTTAATAGAAATACTGCTATTGAATCACAGTAATATTGATGAAATGATCCTTTCTCTCTGACAGACCCGTCCCTGCCTGAGGCTGAGAGGAATAAGATCGCGATCGGGGTTCCACTGTGACACCCCCCCCCCCCCCCCCCCCCCACCACCTGCCTATGGTGTGCCACAGCACATTCCATTGGGTGTTTGTTTACAGACAAACGGACTTCCCTGATAGTTTTAATATACTATAAACTCCGTAACGTACAACTAATGACTAAAACAATAACAGGGTTCTAAACCAGCCAAGCACTGCATAGTTCCACAAGGGGACAACTTGAGAAAGACAGAAAAACTACTGACAATAGTAGCCTTTGTTTTTGCAT
The DNA here is from genome assembly GCF_016432855.1 of Salvelinus namaycush. Lineage (NCBI taxonomy): Eukaryota > Metazoa > Chordata > Actinopteri > Salmoniformes > Salmonidae > Salvelinus > Salvelinus namaycush. Next base: position 43,945 of record NW_024058481.1, on the reverse strand, counting down.
GATGTCTTTATGGTAGTCATGTAGGGAGGACTAATCAATGTTTGGACTGACCTGTGTAAGATATGTTTTACTCATTAAGATGTACTTTGTTTTCTACCTACCGTCATGTCCAACCTACTACAATTTAACATTTGAGTCATTTTGCAGATGCTCTTATCCAGAGCAGTGGGTGCATACATTTTCATAGTACACTTTTCCATACTATTAATGTAAATGTTTTATACTAAAACTAAGGAGTGTGTGATTTAATTAGGTTAGACGTTAATTCATATAGGCTACACAGCTACCAAATATACATTGTTGATTGAGGCTGCCTGGAGTGCCAGATGGGAGGAATTAGCACTTTTGGGACTATTTTGATTTTCTATTACACCAGGGAAGCTCAATGAGGCTCGACTAAATTAAGGAAAGAAAACAAATACTATTTGAACCCAGGTCTGTGTCACGTTCCTGACCTTATTTCCTTTATTTTGTCTTTGTTTAGTATGGTCAGGACGTGAGCTGGGTGGGCATTCTATGTTATGTGTTTCTATGTTTAGGTTCATTGTTAATTAGCCTGATATGGTTCTCAATCAGGGGCAGGTGTTTTACGTTTCCTCTGATTGAGAACCATATTATTAAGGTAGGCTGTTCACACCGTTTGTTTGTGGGTGATTGTCTTCCGTGTCAGTGTTTGTACCACACGGGACTGTTTCGTTTGTGCGTTCTTCGTTATATGTAAGTTCTCATGTTCAGGTCGGTCTACGTCGTTTGTTATTTTGTCATTTATCACGTGTGTTTCGCGTTCGTCTTGTTTCAATAAAATCTCATTATGTATTCCACAAAAGCTGCGTTTTGGTCCGATCCCTGCTCCTCCTCAGACGAGGAGGAGAACAATCGTTACAGTCTGCTACAAACAGACACAGATAGTGGTCTACAAGTGTGCCCGCCTGTGAAAGTGCCCCTGAAAAAAATATGTATTTTGAATTCTTATATATTGAATAGTATTTCTAATTTTATTTTACATAACACGTATAAATACATATTTTGTTAAGTTTCTTCATTTTATTTGTTTTCATTTTTGTCACCAGATTTGGATCCCCTATCATAGTGATATTGAAAGGTTTCATACAATTAATACAATTTAGTGAATGGTGAAAATAATCATTATATTTAAGGTCGTCTTGTAGGGTCTGCCTGGTAACACGTGACGCTGTGTGTCTGCAGCAGAGGACTGGCCCATTTCCTCAACAGTTAATTCATTTCCCACTGAGCTGCTGTCTTTAGTTCACTATCACTCAGCAGAGGAACATGTCGATGCCACTTGCCTTCTACATTTGCCTGACTCTGTTTTTGTCCATATTCTCTGGAACAGGTAAGTTGTGGACACATTTTTGTTGATCATGCTTGAAATCATGTCTGAGTTATTAGAATCATGGACAGTGACATTTAGATTACACAGGGGGGTATTTTATATAGCAAAGACTTAGTAAATCAGGACATTTGCATAAGCATATTTCAAGTAATTCTGCAATATTCTTCTCTACTCTGACGGTGTATAGTACGTGATGGTAGAATGGTACTTGCATTAAGAGTAAACCAGACACAAGTTAAATCATGCATGGAAGCCTAGTACATATCAACAAAGCATCAATCACACACTTGACATCTTTTAAAATCCTAAAGCTTCTATTTATTGAAGGTTGTTTTGTAGAAACGTATTTCAGCATATAGACACACTATATTGTATAATATTATATAGTGCAATACAACATGGCTGGATAAAGATCTACCATATTTTATGTATTTGAGATTGTGACATGATTCCTTTAAAAAATATAAAATAAACAAGTTTATAAAATTGGCAGAATACTACATTCAACATCATAGTAATTATAACTATATGGAATATTGATTGTGTGTTTTAATCTGACAAAACAATGACCTGTATTTATGTTCTCCTTTCAGATGGATATTTTGATCAGAGGGTGACACAGTGCCGATACTCCTCAAAGGACCTGCATGGTATAGAGTTTATAGACTCTTATGTTTTCAATCAGGTTGAAGACATCAGATTCAACAGCACTGTGGGGAAGTATGTTGGATACACTGAGCATGGTGTGAAGAATGCAGAAGCATGGAACAAAGGTTCTGAGCTGGCTCAAGAGCTAGGGGAGCTGGAGCGTTACTGCAAGCCTAACGCTGCTATCTACTACAGCAACGTACTGGATAAGACAGGTGAGCAGGGCTCCGTAGCAACACTTACAGGCCTCTGACTGATCAAGTCAAGACCATGACTTTATTTTATTATGGATAAATGTTATATAGAGATCTGTCTGATGAAGATAATGGTGGAGATTCAGGGATTAATAAAGATATCTAGACTAAAGGTAAAAACCTAATTAAAACAGGATTGTTATCTAACTTGGATGAATAACATGTTTTTTCTTTCATAGTTTTATAGCTGCAACTATATTTAAACACTGAGTTAAATCTGAAACAAAGTCAGCTATGTATCAACATTACAGTATGACTAGTCAGCTATGTATCAACATTACAGTATGACTAGTCAGCTATGTATCAACATTACAGTATGACTAGTCAGCTATGTATCAACATTACAGTATGACTAGTCAGCTATGTATCAACATTACAGTATGACTAGTCAGCTATGTAGTGACATTACAGTATGACTAGTCAGCTATGTAGTGACATTACAGTATGACTAGTCAGCTATGTAGCGACATTACAGTATGACTAGTCAGCTATGTATCAACATTACAGTATGACTTTACAGTATGACTAGTCAGCTATGTATCAACATTACAGTATGACTAGTCAGCTATGTATCAACATTACAGTGTGACATTACAGTATGACTAGTCAGCTATGTATCAACATTACAGTATGACTAGTCAGCTATGTAGTGACATTACAGTATGACTAGTCAGCTATGTAGCGACATTACAGTATGACTAGTCAGCTATGTAGTGACATTACAGTATGACTAGTCAGCTATGTAGTGACATTACAGTATGACTAGTCAGCTATGTATCAACATTACAGTATGACTAGTCAGCTATGTATCAACATTACAGTATGACTAGTCAGCTATGTATCAACATTACAGTGTGACATTACAGTATGACTAGTCAGCTATGTATCAACATTACAGTATGACTAGTCAGCTATGTAGTGACATTACAGTATGACTAGTCAGCTATGTAGTGACATTACAGTATGACTAGTCAGCTATGTAGTGACATTACAGTATGACTAGTCAGCTATGTATCAACATTACAGTATGACTAGTCAGCTATGTAGTGACATTACAGTATGACTAGTCAGCTATGTAGTGACATTACAGTATGACTAGTCAGCTATGTAGCGACATTACAGTATGACTAGTCAGCTATGTATCAACATTACAGTATGACATTACAGTATGACTAGTCAGCTATGTATCAACATTACAGTATGACTAGTCAGCTATGTATCAACATTACAGTATGACATTACAGTATGACTAGTCAGCTATGTATCAACATTACAGTATGACTAGTCAGCTATGTAGTGACATTACAGTATGACTAGTCAGCTATGTAGCGACATTACAGTATGACTAGTCAGCTATGTAGTGACATTACAGTATGACTAGTCAGCTATGTAGTGACATTACAGTATGACTAGTCAGCTATGTATCAACATTACAGTATGACTAGTCAGCTATGTATCAACATTACAGTATGACTAGTCAGCTATGTATCAACATTACAGTATGACATTACAGTATGACTAGTCAGCTATGTATCAACATTACAGTATGACTAGTCAGCTATGTAGTGACATTACAGTATGACTAGTCAGCTATGTAGCGACATTACAGTATGACTAGTCAGCTATGTAGTGACATTACAGTATGACTAGTCAGCTATGTAGTGACATTACAGTATGACTAGTCAGCTATGTAGTGACATTACAGTATGACTAGTCAGCTATGTAGTGACATTACAGTATGACTAGTCAGCTATGTAGTGACATTACAGTATGACTAGTCAGCTATGTAGTGACATTACAGTATGACTAGTCAGCTATATAGTGACATTACAGTATGACTAGTCAGCTATTTAGTGACATTACAGTATGACTAGTCAGCTATGTATCGACCTTACAGTATGACTAGTCAGCTACGTAGTGACATTACAGTATAACTAGTCAGCTATGTAGTGACATTACCCAGCTATGTAGTGACATTACAGTATGACTAGTCAGCTATGTAGTGGCATTACAGTATGACTAGTCAGCTATGTAGCGACATTACAGTATGACTAGTCAGCTATGTAGCGACATTACAGTATAACTAGTCAGCTATGTAGCGACATTACAGTATGACTAGTCAGCTATGTAGCGACATTACAGTATGACTAGTCAGCTATGTAGTGACATTACAGTATGACTAGTCAGCTATGTAGTGACATTACAGTATGAATAGTCAGCTATGTAGTGACATTACAGTATGACTAGTCAGCTATCTCTCTATCGAAGTGTAATTTATAAAGTACAGCGATGGTTCAATGATATCAGAACTATGGACTATATGTTATTCATCCCATCATACATAGTGAACTATGCTGACAAGTGTTTTGTTTCCTCCATTAGTTGAGCCCCATGTCAGACTGAGCTCAGTGACTCCCCCTAGTGGCAGACACCCTGCCATGCTGATGTGCAGCGCCTATGACTTCTACCCCAAACCAATCAGAGTGACCTGGCTGAGGGACGGACATGAGGTGAAGTCTGATGTGACCTCCACTGAGGAGCTGGCTAACGGGGACTGGTACTACCAGATCCACTCCCACCTGGAGTACACACCCAAGTCTGGAGAGAAGATCTCCTGTATGGTGGAGCACATCAGCCTGACTGAGCCCATGATGTATCACTGGGGTAAGAGTGGTAGTGGGGTAAGGGGATATGAGTTGGGTAAGATTGATAGTGTGGGATAATGGGGTGTGAGTGGAGTAATGGTGTTAGTGTGGGGTAATGGGATATAAGTTGGGTAAAGGGGTGTGAGTGGGGGATAATGGGGTGTGAGTGGGGGATAATGGGGTGTGAGTGGGGTAAAGGGGTGTGAGTGGGGGATAATGGGGTGTGAGTGGGGGATAATGGGGTGTGAGTGGGGGATAATGGGGTGTGAGTGGGGTAAAGGGGTGTGAGTGGGGGATAATGGGGTGTGAGTGTGGGATAATGGGGTGTGAGTGTGGGATAATGGGGTGTGAGTGGAGTAATGGTGTTAGTGTGGGGTAATGGGATATAAGTTGGGTAAAGGGGTGTGAGTGGGGGATAATGGGGTGTGAGTGGGGGATAATGGGGTGTGAGTGGGGTAAAGGGGTGTGAGTGGGGGATAATGGGGTGTGAGTGGGGGATAATGGGGTGTGAGTGGGGTAAAGGGGTGTGAGTGGGGTAAAGGGGTGTGAGTGGGGGATAATGGGGTGTGAGTGGGGGATAATGGGGTGTGAGTGGGGGATAATGGGGTGTGAGTGGGGGATAATGGGGTGTGAGTGGGGTAAAGGGGTGTGAGTGGGGGATAATGGGGTCTGAGTGGGGTAAAGGGGTGTGAGTGTGGGATAATGGGGTGTGAGTGGGGTAAAGGGGTGTGAGTGTGGGATAATGGGGTGTGAGTGGGGTAAAGGGGTGTGAGTGGGGGATAATGGGGTGTGAGTGGGGGATAATGGGGTGTGAGTGGGGGATAATGGGGTGTGAGTGGGGTAAAGGGGTGTGAGTGGGGTAAAGGGGGTAAAGGGGTGTGAGTGGGGTAAAGGGGTGTGAGTGGGGTAAAGGGGTGTGAGTGGGGTAAAGGGGTGTGAGTGGGGGATAAAGGGGTGTGAGTGGGGGATAAAGGGGTGTGAGTGGGGTAAAGGGGTGTGAGTGGGTTAAAGGGGTGTGAGTGGGGGATAATGGGGTGTGAGTGGGGGATAATGGGGTGTGAGTGGGGGATAATGGGGTGTGAGTGGGGGATAATGGGGTGTGAGTGGGGTAAAGGGGTGTGAGTGGGGGATAATGGGGTGTGAGTGGGGGATAATGGGGTGTGAGTGGGGTAAAGGGGTGTGAGTGGGGGATAATGGGGTGTGAGTGGGGTAAAGGGGTGTGAGTGGGGGATAATGGGGTGTGAGTGGGGGATAATGGGGTGTGAGTGGGGTAAAGGGGTGTGAGTGGGGGATAATGGGGTGTGAGTGGGGGATAATGGGGTGTGAGAGTGGGATAATGGTGTGAGGGGGTAACGGTGTGTGAGTGGGGTAATGGTGTGAGAGTGGGGTAATGGTGTGAGAGTGGGGTAATGGTGTGAGAGTGGGGTAATGGTGTGTGAGTGGGGTAATGGTGTGAGAGTAGGTTCATGGAGTGTTAGGTAATGGTGGTATACAGAGTATGCTGTTTGTGTTGTGTATTTAATAGTGTTATGGAATCACAGTAATATTGTTGAAATGATCCTCTCCCTGACAGACCCGTCCCTGCCTGAGGCTGAGAGGAATAAGATCGCGATCGGGGCGTCTGGTCTGGTGCTGGGAACCGTCTTGGCATTAGCAGGACTGATCTACTACAAGAAGAAGTCTTCTGGTGAGGTCATCAGAGAAAACATAGATATATACACTCTAGAGAGGACATAGGGCTTTCTGATAGGACAGTAGTGTCATACAGCACATGGAAGGAATGATGAAAACTTGATGTAATAGAGAATAAAACAACTTATGGGATTGTGTTCATCAACATGTGAATGTTTTAATGATTCATATTCTCTCTCTCTCTATTTCTCTGTCTCTCTTCTATAACAGGGGTGCTCTAGTAGCAATAAGGTGAGACTCTATTCTGATGAAAGACCAGTTACAATGGCTCATGTTAAAGATGTCATTATAGTCATTTGGTGTCTCACTATTAATACCTGTTTACTATATTTTCAGGCTTGAAGGCACATGTCTGTATCTGCTGCAGAAATGGATCCTAATGAGATGTTCTTGTTATGAATCAGTGTTCCTGAAAGGACATTTCTGCTGGAGTGTTTAACTGAACATGAATCTATACTTTCCTAATGAATATTGTTGGTAACATATTATCCTTACACCTTTCATTATTAATCCATTAACAACTTTAGGCTTGATAGTAATAAGACAGTTAGCGTTATGAGAATCAGTTGTTTATTAACCTAGTAGATGTGGTAGAGCTGCTTTAACTGACCTGCTATAACACATGTTATTATGAGTGGGCAGCTTATACACCAGTCCACTGTACTGGGGGTTCTTTACCCAGCTGTACTGTTATGTCTTTTTCACTAACAAATAACACACTTGTTCTTAAAGCAAAGAAGGAATATGTTCAGTAAATGGTTAAAATATTGTGTGTGGTAACACTGACGTTTTAAGAGGAAGTAAAACGCTGGTTAATGAGAATAGGTTCAGTCTGTTTTCATTTCTTCATGTTTTAGACTTTAAATGTCCCCCTGTACTGACATCACCCCCCTGTACTGACATCCCACCCCTGTACTGACATCACCCCCCTGTACTGACATCACCCCCCTGTACTGACATCACACCCCTGTACTGACATCACCCCCCTGTACTGACATCACACCCCTCTACTGACATCACTCCCCTGTACTGACATCACCCCCCTGAACTGACATCACACCCCTGTACTGACATCACACCCCTGTACTGACATCACCCCCCTGTACTGACATCACCCCCCTGTACTGACATCACACCCCTGTACTGACATCACTCCCCTTGTACTGGCATCACCCCCCTGTACTGACATCACACCCCTGTACTGACATCACCCCCCTGTACTGACATCACCCCCCTGTACTGACATCACACCCCTGTACTGACATCACTCCCCTGTACTGACATCACCCCCCTGTACTGACATCACCCCCCTGTACTGACATCACCCCCCTGTACTGACATCACTCCCCTGTACTGACATCACCCCCCTGTACTGACATCACTCCCCTGTACTGACATCACTCCCCTGTACTGACATCACTCCCCTGTACTGACATCACTCCCCTGTACTGACATCACTCCCCTGTACTGACATCACTCCCCTGTACTGACATCACTCCCCTGTACTGACATCACTCCCCTGTACTGACATCACCCCCCTGTACTGACATCACCCCCCTGTACTGACATCACTCCCCTGTACTGACATCACCCCCCTGGAAGGAACCTCCTTCATGTCTCATTGATAATGTTTTATATGATTGATTTCAGCGCCCTTCATTTGCATGTTTCTCATTTTCTGCTCAGTCATGGTTGTGGTGTCTTGTCTTCTATATAACTGGGACATATTTTAGACATTCCTTTGATTTGGTACAAGCTTTTCAATAAACCATTAAACATGTCATGATGCGGTCTGTTTACTAGGGTTGGGTTTGATGTTTTCTTGGTATCTGAGGTAAAATGACGGTGACCTTGAACAAGTTGTGTATCTGTCACTTCCCTGTGGTTGGTGTGAGGTTCCTGTCCTGAATCCTACATCGATCCCTATCTCCTCCTACCTAGGAACCCCTGTAAATCTGACAGGATCAAGGTTTAAACAATGTGGTCATTACTTCAGCTGCCTTCTGATAGGGTATCACATACGACCAGGGACCAGGGTGATGTCATGAACACAGTACAAAGGCTATGCTGTAGACATGCTATCAGGCATTATGTATTACATTTATCAGTTGCATTTCCCATAAACTTATGCTCTTCACGACTAGACTACATTTACATAATATGCTAATCTAGTTATTGTTGACATTTTAACGTCTGACTTGCTTTTGAACACAAGTTATTGGCATGTACAGTATATTGCATGTCAACTGTACACATACTGTGCATACCTCTGTATATTGTGTTTCTGTTTGAGGAACCGGACATGTTATTGTCTAGACAAGACCAGTCCTAGAGAACGCTGTCAGGGCTGAATGGGTTTAACCTGCTCTGTCCAACACAGGGTCAGAGCCACCAGTCCTGAGTCTGCAGAGAGACTGACCACAATTTAATGTGGTGACCCACCTAAAGACTTTCAAATGTTTGTTTCTAGGCACGTATGGCAAGTCTTGAGCTACAGGCTAGTGAGAATGTCCTGGAAACCCTGGGTTACAGCTCTCCGTATCTTTACATATTACACAGAGAGAGGTATGAGGGCCACAGTACCCAGAAACTGCTATGTACATGCTGCTTTACTAAATCCATTCTGATCATTTTAATACTACATACTGTATACACTCTGTATGGCTATGTAGTAGTGTAGTAGTGTATGATCTCATACTCAGTACTCTCCATGGTATACCCTAATACATTCAGCTGTTGTTCTGTCTCCTGTAAACTATGAGACTTGCTGCCGTGCTGTACCTCTAGGACTACTGAAGCTGTGTTTGTGTACCAGACTAGGTATGTTGGTTTACAGGTCTCAGACAAGTTGTTTACTCGTCTTTTTAAAGGCATAATTCAGTTAACTACCTCTGCTATATTTGTCTGCACACCTGTACAGGTCAGGCACTATCTGTAAGGACATTTTAGTGAACTAATCATTCTACATTGGTATGCAATGTAGGACGCCTCTACTTGACCCTGAAAAGGAAACGTTCCTTGACAACAAGTGATGCGTTCATACAGGATCTCCTTCTGCCATTGGCTGAACAGTGGGTCATTTAAACTGAAATGACTTCACTGCAGCAGTGCATTGATTCTACATTTGTATGTTTTAACAATTTAAACATCACTTTAGTTGTAAGTCAAGGTTCATTATGTAAATCAGTTTATTAACCTTTAGGAAACAGAAAACGGAAGCTGAATCTGGGATGAATTCAGCATGTAGTAGGATTTGAAATAATTCCAATATAAAATCCCAATATAACCCCAGATTTTTTACCCGAATACTAACATGGTGACAACATGTGGACCTTATACATGGACAAACATGTTCAGTCGTGGCCAAAAGTTTTGAGAATGACACAAATATTAATTTTCACAAAGTCTGCTGCCTCAGTTTGTATGATGGCAATTTGCATATACAGTAATCCCTCGTTTATCGCGGGGGTTACGTTCCGAAAATGACCCGCGATAAGTGAAATCCGCGAAATAGAAAACTTTTTTTTTTTTTACAATTAGCAACTATTACATGTATACAAATACAGTGACTCACGTGTAGGCCGTTTCACTGCTCTTCAGACTGGGCCGCTGCATCCTGACTGCGCTCTGCAGTGTTCTCTTCTTCTGAAGCCCGCGGTGCAGGTGTGTTTGTTCGGGAGAAGAACATAGTGATAGGCAGCTGTTGTCGCTCTTTTTTCTTCTTTGCAAAAAGATCCTTGTACACCGACATGCCACCATCGATTACGTTGGAGAACTGTAATGAACGGCTCATCAAAGGGTCCCATTCCTCAGCTACTCGCTTAAGTTCAGTGGCCATTCGCACCATGGTTGCTAAGCGACCAAGCGTTAGTCCTTCCTCCTCATCTCTCGTGTCCTCTTCTCCCTCTTCTCTTTCATCGTCGCTTTGTGGCTTTGTCATTTCTGCCAGCTCTGCATCGGTCAGCGGCTGTGCGTCTCCATCAATCAGGGCGTTTATGTCATCCGGACTCATGTCATTAAAGCCGTCTCCTCCAATCTGTTTAGCCAGATTCACAGCTGTTTCTACGGTAGAGTGGTGGACCTCGTCAAGCGAGCCTCCGGTTGCGTTTTGCACTGCCTCTGGCCATAGTTTTTTCCAGCAGGCCTTCAGAGTTTCCGTTTTCATTTCCTGAATGGCCCTCTGAATGTTTTGGAGACACGATGCGATGGTGTATCCACGCCAGTAGTCCTTCAGTGAGAAATCTTGATCCAGGGTTATGTTTTTTTTCCTGCAGTCATTAATCCACAGAGCTAATGCCGTCTCCATCCGTACCATGGTCTTGTTGCGGACAGTTACAACCCTTTTTGCATTCGTATTAAAATTGACTGCTGCTGTCGTCCTTATGTTTTTTTCCTCCTTCTTTATGTAACGAACGGAAGATTCATTGATTCCGTAATGGCGAGCAACGGCTGCATAGCTTTTACCTTCCCTTAGCATGTCCAGAAGTTTAACTTTATCTGAGATAGGTAGCATCTTCCGCCGTTTGGGCCCATCCGCAGGTGCTTTTGTCGGTCCAGGCCGTTTCGTTGACATTATGGGTTTAGGAGATGTTCGAAATTACAAGATAATTTGGCCAACTTAATGTAAATTTGCCAAGCTGTTTTATGTACGTACACATAACTGCACGAGACGACAAAATGATAGCACAATTCGTAGCATGTTTTGATACAAGAAGCGGGAGTGAGTTTTTAGCGAATCAGAATGCAGAGCACAATGCACCAAAAAAAAAAAAAAAATGCATTATGAAAATCCGCGAAATAGCGAATCCGCGATAAGTGAACCGCGAAGTGGCGAGGGATCACTGTACTCCAGAATGTTATGAAGAGTGATCAGATGAATTGCAATTTATTGCAAAGTCCCTCTTTGCCATGCAAATGAACTGAATCCCCCCAAAACATTTCCACTGCATTTCACCCCTGCCACAAAAGGACCAGCTGACATCATGTCAGTGATTCTCTTGTTAACACAGGTGTGAGTGTTGACGAGGACAAGGCTGGAGATCACTCTGTCGTGCTGATTGAGTTCGAATAACAGACTGGAAGCTTCAAAAGGAGGGTGGTGCTTGGAATCATTGTTCTTCCTCTGTCAACCATGGTTACCTGCAAGGAAACACGTGCCGTCATCATTGCGTTGCACACAATTGGCTTGTGCATCATTGCTGCCAGTGAGATTGCACCTAAAACAACCATTTATCGGATCATCAAGAACTTCAAGGAGAGCGGTTCAATTGTTGTGAAGAAGGCTTCAGGGCGCCCAAGAAAGTCCAGCAAGCGCCAGGAATGTCAGCAGGCAGGTGTGAGTGCATCTGCACGCACAGTGAGGCGAAGACTTTTGGAGGATGGCCTGGTGTCAAGAAGGGCAGCAAAGTGTGTCATGCCAACAGTAAAGCATCCTGAGACCATTCATGTGTGGGGTTGCTTCTCAGCCAAGGGAGTGGGCTCACTCACAATTTTGCCTAAGAACACAGCCATGAATAAAGAATGGTCCAACACTTCCTCCGAGAGCAACTTCTCCCAACCATCCAGGAACAGTTGGGTGACGAACAATGCCTTTTCCAGCATGATGGAGCACCTTGCCATAAGGCAAAAGTGATAACTAAGTGGCTCGGGGAACAGAAAAAAATCAATATTTTGGGTCCATGGCCAGGAAACTCCCCAGACCTTAATCCCATTGAGAACTTGTGGTCAATCCTCAAGAGGCGGGTGGACAAACAAAAACCCACAAATTCTGACATACTCCAAGCATTGATTATGCAAGAATGGGCTGCCATCAGTCAGGATGTGGCCCAGAAGTTAATTGACAGCATGCCAGGGCAGATTGCAGAGGTCTTGAAAAAGAAGGGTCAACACTGCAAATATTGACTCTTTGCATCAACTTCATGTAATTGTCAATAAAAGCCTTTGACACTTAAGAAATGCTTGTAATTATACTTCAGTATTCCATAGTAACATCTGACAAAAATATCTAAAGACACTGAAGCAGCAAACTTTGTGGAAATTAATATTTGTGTCATTCTGAAAACTTTTGGCCACGACTGTAGTTGTAATGGACCTTTATGTCCATCAGGGATAGACTGGTCCACCTACCTCAGCTTCAGTTCACTGTAGTCTGCCAGGTTTCATCCACTTACCCTTTTCAATAGGGTTACACATCTCCCTAGCAACAGGTGAGAAACTGCCAATTTGATTTTCCTATTGGCTAATATGTAACAACTGAGCTGAAACAGAAGAGTGATGGGACTTTCCAAACCACGGCCTTTGAATAGGGGAAGTGTAAACAACCAGGTCTCTAGTCTGAACCCAGGATGAGGGTTGGAATGAAGAAGTGACCGCTGAGCAGAGTTATGCAGAGAAACAAGATAACCTAACCCTGGGATAGAGTTTTTTCAGAAGACAGGCGGGTTTCCCTCTAACTTTTTACCTGGGCTTTGCTCCTTTCATATTTATTTTGATCCTGATGAACTCATCAGGCATTGCCGGTGACAAGCATACCCATAACACAATGCGGCTCTGTAGCTCAGCTGGGAGTACATAACACTTAAAGTGCCATGATAGTGGGTTCTATTTCTGGAACCAGCCATATGTAAAATGTATGCACGTATGAAGTCGTTCTGTCTGCAAAATGGCATATATTACAATACTTGAAATTACAGAGGGTTTCACGTTGTGTTGGATTTGACCCAAACCTGTAGTTTTAATATAGGCCAAAACGTTAATGGGATATTTTGGCACTGAGGCCCTTTATTTACTTCCCCAGAGTCAAACAAACATTATTATGTCTCTGTGTCCAGTATGAAGGAAGTTAGAGGTAGTTAGCATTAGCTAATTAGCGTTAGCATACTAGCAGATACCCATAGTCTCAGTCCTGACTTAAATCTGAAAATCAGAGACTCGGTTTGAATATTGCTGTCCATCAATGATTCCCAACCAAATTTACTGAGCTTGAGGAAACTTGACAAAAACAATGGATATATGTTGCCCTCATATTTTGTATGAATTGATTTGACTTATATAGCTCTTTCCTAGACACCCAAAGCATGTTTTTGCTCTGACTGTCAACTGTGGGACCTTTTGGGCTCCTGAGTGGCGCAGTGGTCAAGGCACAGCATCTCAGTGTTAGAGGTGTCACTACAGACCCTGGTTCGATTCCAGGCTGTATCACAACTGGCTGTGATTGGGAGTCCCATAGGGGGTGCACAATTGGCCCAGCGTCGTCCGAGTTTGGGTTTGGCCGGCTGGCTGTCATTGTAAATAAGAATTTGTTCTTAACTGACTTGCCTACTGTAGTTAAATAAAGGTTAAATAAAATGTAA
>NW_024058481.1:10000-25000 GCF_016432855.1 Salvelinus namaycush | reverse complement strand
GTATATCTATATATGTGTGTGTGTGTCTATATATGTGTGTGTATATCTATATGTGTGTGTGTATATCTATATATGTGTGTGTGTGTCTATATATGTGTGTGTATATCTATATATGTGTGTGTATATCTATATATGTGTGTGTGTGTGTATATCTATATATGTGTGTGTGTTTGTCTATATATGTGTGTGTATATCTATATATGTGTGTGTATATCTATATATGTGTGTGTATCTATATATGTGTGTGTGTGTGTCTATATATGTGTGTGTATATCTATATGTGTGTGTGTATCTATATATGTGTGTGTGTGTGTGTGTCTATATATGTGTGTGTGTGTGTGTGTCTATATATGTGTGTGTGTATATCTATATATGTGTGTGTGTGTCTATATATGTGTGTGTGTGTGTGTGTTTGTCTATATATGTGTGTGTATATCTATATATGTGTGTGTGTATCTATATATGTGTGTGTGTATATCTATATATGTGTGTGTGTGTCTATATATGTGTGTGTGTGTGTGTGTTTGTCTATATATGTGTGTGTATATCTATATATGTGTGTGTATCTATATATGTGTGTGTGTGTCTATATATGTGTGTGTATCTATATATGTGTGTGTGTGTCTATATATGTGTGTGTATCTATATATGTGTGTGTGTGTCTATATATGTGTGTGTGTGTGTGTTTGTCTATATATGTGTGTGTATATCTATATATGTGTGTGTATCTATATATGTGTGTGTATATCTATATATATGTGTGTATCTATATATGTGTGTGTATATCTATATATGTGTGTGTGTATCTATATATGTGTGTGTGTATCTATATATGTGTGTGTGTATCTATATATGTGTGTGTGTATCTATATATGTGTGTGTGTGTCTATATATGTGTGTGTATATCTATATATGTGTGTGTATCTATATATGTGTGTGTATATCTATATATGTGTGTGTATCTATATATGTGTGTGTATCTATATATGTGTGTGTGTGTCTATATATGTGTGTGTATCTATATATGTGTGTTGTGACGACCCTCCCACTCTGTCTACTGTTTTCTCTCTCTTTGTTCTTGTTTCCTTATTAGGATGTCGTGGGCGGAGTATGGAGGGTCGTCAGCTACATGGGACACACCTGGGCCCGGGTTTGTCCCAGGATAAATAGACCTCTTCCACAGTCATTGGGAGGACTCTCTCCATTCAGACAGACAGATTCGGGTTGTGGTTATTTGGTTTGTTTGTGTTGGCACCCTTCAACACCCCTACTTATCACATGTATACACGCAACCACTCACCTACACTACTGACTACTGACTACACACACACCAGTGTTAATTGTATTTACTTTACCTTAGTTAATAAATATAGTTTGTTATTCCTTATCTCCATGTGGTCTCCCTTTTGTTACGGGCTTTGAGCCGGTTCGTGACAGTGTGTATCTATATATGTGTGTGTATCTATATATGTGAGTGTATATCTATATATATATATGTGTGTGTGTGTGTATGAAGAGAGCATATGAAAATGCAATCAAAGCACTTTACGTTGATAATGAAACCAGTGACAAACATATTAGAGTCAAACATGCAGAGGAGTGTAACTGCAATATGAATCATTACAAACACAGCAGTGTTGAGGCAAAGTGAAAGTACCTCCAGGTGACCTGAGATGACCCTGTTCTGCAGAAACATGCCTGAGGCAGTTTGAGAAATCACCTGACATTACCAGCCTTAAAGATAATAAAAAATACCTACATTGCTCCATCCAACTATTCAGGGTAGGCCTACCCTACATACTGTACATACATACAGTATTCAAACCCCTTGACTTATTTACGTAAGTAAATAAAATTGAGCTCAGGTGCATCCTGTTTCCATTGATCATCCTTGAAATGTTTCTACAACTTGTTTGGAGTCCACCTGTGGTAAATTCAATTGATTGGACATGTTAAATACTTAATTTGAATCCACCAATCAAATTTACTAAAAAAGGATCAAAGGATCAAGGGTACAGGAAGCAGCTCCTTCTCCAAACAGCTAGCCTGCCCATGACAGCTGAAACACACACACTTGGTCTTATCATTTTGATATTTATTCAAAATCATGTAAAATTTGAGGTGAAATTGTACTTAAAATGTATGTTGTTGTGAATGTTACAAAGAAACAAAAAGGTCAGTGTTTTTTGCCTCTCATTCTTTGATGTGATATTTGAGTTGGGGCATGATGGGACAACACACATCTCTCTCCCTAGTAACTGGTGAGAAAACTACCTTCCATTTTTCTATTGGTTCAGATTTATAAAATGGAACTTCAGATGGTTCAGGACTTTTCTAGACTGGTTTGTCTGGACAAACTGGCTTTCTATGGTTTAATGGTTAATGCTCTCTCACTATCCACTTAGTAGTTCAACTTTGAGGAAAAATGTACTTACTCTGCCTGCGATGTGGTTGTCCCACCTAGCTACTGTATACACCATCTGTAAGTAGCGACGCTGGGCCAACTGTGTGCCGCCCTATGGAGCTCCCAATCACAGCCAGATGTGGTACAGCCTGAATTTGAACCAGGTTCTGTAGTGACGCCTGCTGCACTGAGATGCAGTGCCTTAGACCGCTGTGCCACTCTGGAGCCCATGATTGGGAGTCCCATAGCAGGTTAGGCTAATTAACAAGGGAGGATAATTTACGTAGCAGGTTATGAGAATGAGGTTAAGGTTAGGAATAGGGTTAGCTGCTCTGAACAACAGTGTCCTGACGAAAGAGCACATTTTCTATGCCAGGTGAAGTGGCATGAAATTAGCTCATTGTTATGGTTCAAATGCCTATTGACTCTGTTCTATCGGACTGCACAATCCACTGTCTCATCAGCCCACTGTCTCATCAACCCACTGTCTCATCAACCCACTGTCTCATCAACCCACTGTCTCATCAGCCCACTGTCTCATCAGCCCACTGTCTCATCAGCCCACTGTCTCATCAACCCACTGTCTCATCAACCCACTGTCTCATCAGCCCACTGTCTCATCAGCCCACTGTCTCATCAGCCCACTGTCTCATCAACCCACTGTCTCATCAGCCCACTGTCTCATCAGCCCACTGTCTCATCAGCCCACTGTCTCATCAGCCCACTGTCTCATCAGCCCACTGTCTCATCAACCCACTGTCTCATCAACCCACTGTCTCATCAGCCCACTGTCTCATCAGCCCACTGTCACATCAACCCACTGTCTCATCAGCCCACTGTCTCATCAATCCACTGTCTCATCAACCCACTGTCTCATCAGCCCACTGTCTCATCAACCCACTGTCTCATCAACCCACTGTCTCATCAGCCCACTGTCTCATCAATCCACTGTCTCATCAGCCCACTGCTCATCAGTCCACTGTCTCATCAGCCCACTGTCTCATCAACCCACTGTCTCATCAACCCACTGTCTCATCAGCCCACTGTCTCATCAGCCCACTGTCACATCAGTCCACTGTCTCATCAGTCCACTGTCTCATCAGCCCACTGTCTCATCAATCCACTGTCTCATCAGCCCACTGCTCATCAGTCCACTGTCTCATCAGCCCACTGTCTCATCAGCCCACTGTCTCATCAGCCCACTGTCTCATCAGCCCACTGTCTCATCAGTCCACTGTCTCATCAGTCCACTGTCTCATCAGTCCACTGTCTCATCAGCCCACTGTCTCATCAGTCCACTGTCTCATCAGCCCACTGTCTCATCAGCCCACTGTCTCATCAGCCCACTGTCTCATCAACCCACTGTCTCATCAACCCACTGTCTCATCAACCCACTGTCTCATCAACCCACTGTCTCATCAGCCCACTGTCTCATCAGCCCACTGTCTCATCAGCCCACTGTCACATCAGCCCACTGTCTCATCAGCCCACTGTCTCATCAGCCCACTGTCTCATCAGCCCACTGTCTCATCAGCCCACTGTCTCATCAGCCCACTGTCTCATCAACCCACTGTCTCATCAGCCCACTGTCTCATCAACCCACTGTCTCATCAGCCCACTGGCTCATCAGCCCACTGTCTCATCAACCAACTGTCTCATCAGCCCACTGTCTCATCAACCCACTGTCTCATCAGCCCACTGTCTCATCAGCCCACTGTCTCATCAACCCACTGTCTCATCAGCCCACTGTCTCATCAGCCCACTGTCTCATCAACCCACTGTCTCATCAGCCCACTGTCTCATCAGCCCACTGTCTCATCAACCCACTGTCTCATCAGCCCACTGTCTCATCACCCCACTGTCTCATCAGCCCACTGTCTCATCAGCCCACTGTCTCATCAACCCACTGTCTCATCAGCCCACTGTCTCATCAGCCCACTGTCTCATCAACCCACTGTCTCATCAGCCCACTGTCTCATCAGCCCACTGTCTCATCAACCCACTGTCTCATCAGCCCACTGTCTCATCAGCCCACTGTCTCATCAACCCACTGTCTCATCACCCCACTGTCTCATCACCCCACTGTCTCATCAGCCCACTGTCTCATCAGCCCACTGTCTCATCAGCCCACTGTCTCATCAGCCCACTGTCTCATCAGCCCACTGTCTCATCAGCCCACTGTCTCATCAGCCCACTGTCTCATCAACCCACTGTCTCATCAGCCCACTGTCTCATCAGCCCACTGTCTCATCAACCCACTGTCTCATCAACCCACTGTCTCATCAACCCACTGTCTCATCAGCCCACTGTCTCATCAGCCCACTGTCTCATCAGCCCACTGTCTCATCAGCCCACTGTCTCATCAGCCCACTGTCTCATCAACCCACTGTCTCATCAACCCACTGTCTCATCAGCCCACTGTCTCA
This sequence comes from Salvelinus namaycush, assembly GCF_016432855.1. Lineage (NCBI taxonomy): Eukaryota > Metazoa > Chordata > Actinopteri > Salmoniformes > Salmonidae > Salvelinus > Salvelinus namaycush. The sequence continues at coordinate 20,170 of NW_024058481.1, read as the reverse complement.
TCAGCCCACTGTCACATCAGCCCACTGTCTCATCAGCCCACTGTCTCATCAATCCACTGTCTCATCAACCCACTGTCTCATCAGCCCACTGTCTCATCAACCCACTGTCTCATCAACCCACTGTCTCATCAGCCCACTGTCTCATCAATCCACTGTCTCATCAGCCCACTGCTCATCAGTCCACTGTCTCATCAGCCCACTGTCTCATCAACCCACTGTCTCATCAACCCACTGTCTCATCAGCCCACTGTCTCATCAGCCCACTGTCACATCAGTCCACTGTCTCATCAGCCCACTGTCTCATCAGCCCACTGTCTCATCAATCCACTGTCTCATCAGCCCACTGCTCATCAGTCCACTGTCTCATCAGCCCACTGTCTCATCAACCCACTGTCTCATCAACCCACTGTCTCATCAGCCCACTGTCTCATCAGCCCACTGTCACATCAGTCCACTGTCTCATCAGTCCACTGTCTCATCAGCCCACTGTCTCATCAGTCCACTGTCTCATCAGCCCACTGTCTCATCAGCCCACTGTCTCATCAGCCCACTGTCTCATCAGCCCACTGTCTCATCAGCCCACTGTCTCATCAACCCACTGTCTCATCAACCCACTGTCTCATCAGCCCACTGTCTCATCAGCCCACTGTCTCATCAGCCCACTGTCACATCAGCCCACTGTCTCATCAGCCCACTGTCTCATCAGCCCACTGTCTCATCAGCCCACTGTCTCATCAGCCCACTGTCTCATCAGCCCACTGTCTCATCAGCCCACTGTCTCATCAGCCCACTGTCTCATCAGCCCACTGTCTCATCAGCCCACTGGCTCATCAGCCCACTGTCTCATCAACCAACTGTCTCATCAGCCCACTGTCTCATCAACCCACTGTCTCATTAGCCCACTGTCTCATCAGCCCACTGTCTCATCAACCCACTGTCTCATCAGCCCACTGTCTCATCAGCCCACTGTCTCATCAACCCACTGTCTCATCAGCCCCCTGTCTCATCAGCCCACTGTCTCATCAGCCCACTGTCTCATCAGCCCACTGTCTCATCACCCCACTGTCTCATCAGCCCACTGTCTCATCAGCCCACTGTCTCATCAGCCCACTGTCTCATCAGCCCACTGTCTCATCAACCCACTGTCTCATCAGCCCACTGTCTCATCAGCCCACTGTCTCATCAGCCCACTGTCTCATCAGCCCACTGTCTCATCAGCCCACTGTCTCATCAGCCCACTGTCTCATCAGCCCACTGTCTCACAGCTTAAACAAATGCAGCTACTTTGTTGTTATTCTGGCTCCACTGTTTGACGTGACTGTAAGTTAGCCGTAGTTGGTTAGTTAGCAAGCAAGGGATATAAACGTTGCCAGCCAGTATGGCAACCGAACCGATAGAACGAACGACCAGGCGGCTTGGGTAGCAACCCTAGATTTGTGTCGGGACTATGTCTTGTGGAAGGATGAAATAGTATGAATAAATTCATCAAAACTATGTCAATCATTATTTGAATATAACATACACACATACATATGGATTTAGTACTGTAGAGATGTGGTAGTGGTGGAGTAGGGGCCTGAGGGCACACAGTGTGTTGTGAAATCTGTGAATATATTGTAATGTTTTTAAAAGTGTATAAACTGCCTTCATTTTGCTGGACCCAAGGAAGAGGAGCTGCTGCTTTGGCAAATACAAAATACAAATATGTTGGTAACCCGTTGTATAAAAATGATAATGCCCTCGAAGCCGGTGTTTGGAGGATATATTGGCACGGTTTTCCGGCCTGAGATGAACAACACCCATAACAATATATCCTCCAAACAGCTTCTCTGGTGTTACCACTTAATCATTACACCCCTTCAAAGTAGGAGGAAACATATGCAAATAAAAGATGACATGTCATTGATCAGAATAATCAGATCAGATTGTGATGTCATATTCTGGGCCAAAAACTGAAATTCCAAGCATTTTTTCAAACAGCTCTTCATAAAAAGGACATTGTCATGATTTTCGAACTCATAGCATGAAAATATCATTTAAAAAACTATTGTAAATTAACTGCACTGCCCCTTTAACACTCCTACATGAACATGAACTGAACTGAACTGAAATGAAAAAACGTCCTCTCACTGTCAACTGCGTTTATTTTCTGCAAACTTAACATGTGTAAATATTTGTATGAACATAACAAGATTCAATAACTGAGACAAACTGAACAAGTTCCACAGATATGTGACTAACAGAAATTGAATAATGTGTCCCTGAACAAAGGGGGGGTCAAAATCAAAAGTAACAGTCAGTATCTGGTGTGGCCACCAGCTGCATTAAGTACTGTAAAGCATCTCTTCATGGACTGCACCAGATTTGCCAGTTCTTGCTGTGAGATGTTACCCCACTCTTCCACCAAGGAACCTGCAAGTTCCCAGACATTTCTGTCGGGGATGGCCCTAGCCCTCACCCTCCGATCCAACAGGTCCCAGACGTGCTCAATGGGATTGAGATCTGGGCTCTGGCAGACATTCCTGTCTTGCAGGAAATCACTCATAGAACGAGCAGTATGGCTGGTGGCATTGTGATGCTGGAGGGTCATGTCAGGATGAGCCTACAGGAAGGGTACCACATGAGGGAGGAGGATGTCTTCCCTGTAATGCACAGCGTTGAGATTGAATGCAATGACAACAAGCTCAGTCCGATGATGCTGTGACACACCGCCCCAGACCATGACGGACCCTCCACCTCCAAATCAATCCCGCTCCAGAGTACAGGTCTCGGCGTAACGCTCATTCCTTCGACGATAAACGCAAATCCGACCATCACCCCGGGTGAGACAAAACCGCAACTAGTCAGTGAAGAGCACTTTTGCCAGTCCTGTCTGGTCCAGTGACAGTGGGTTTGTGCCCATAGGCGACGTTGTTGCCGGTGATGTCTGGTGAGGACCTGCCTTACAACAGGCCTACAAGCCCTCAGTCCAGCCTCTCTCAGCCTATTGCAGACAGTCTGAGCACTGATGGAGGGATTGTGCGTTTCTGGTGTAACTCGGGCAGTTGTTGTTGCCATCCTGTACCTGTCCCGCAGGTGTGATTTTCAGATGCACCGATCCTGTGCAGGTGTTGTTACACGTGGTCTGCCACTGCGACGACGATCAGCTGTCACAGTACGGACATTGCAATTTATTGCCCTGGCCACATCTGCAGTCCTCATGCCTCCTTGCAGCATGCCTAACACTGAACCCAAACCTGGCTGCGCGCGTTTGCCATCCTGCATAAATGTATTTTGTCCCCCCACACCAAACGCGATCACGACACACAGGTTAAAATATCAAAACAAACTCTGAACCAATTAGATTAATTTGGGGACATGTCAAAAAGCATTAAACATTTATGGCAATTTAGCTAGCTAGCTTGGCAACGCAGACGCTCGTTGGCGCGCTCGAGCAGTGTGGATGCAATAATTGAATAATATAGATTTCTAAATTAATTTTGCAACGCGAGTGGTGTAGTCAGCCTGTACTGCACGTTCACGCGCTTGCTGTTCTTACTGGGATATGTGGTTCAAGACTTTACCACCAGTGGCTAGAAGCAGTTATACAGTTGAAGTCGGAAGTTTACATACACTTAGGTTGGAGTCATTGAAACTCGTTTTTCAATCACTCCACAAATTTATTGTTAACAAACTATAGTTTTGGCAAGTCGGTTAGGATGACAAGTAATTTTTCCAACAATTGTTCACAGACAGATTATTTCACTTATAATTCACTGTATCACAATTCCAGTGGGTCAGAAGTTTACATACACTAAGTTGACTGTGCCTTTAAACAGCTTGGAACATTCCAGAAAATGATGTCATAGCTTTAGAAGCTTCTGATAGAATATTGACATCATTTGAGTCAATTGGAGGTGTACCTGTGGATGTATTTCCAGTCCTACCTTCAAACTCAGTGCCTCTTTGCTTGATATCATGGGAAAATCAAAATAAAGCAGCAAAGACCTCAGAAAACAAATTGTAGACCTCCACAAGTCTGGTTCATCCTTGGGAGCAATTTCCAAACGCCTGAAGGTACCACGTTCATCTGTACAAACAATAGTACGCAAGTATTAACAACATGGGACCACGCAGCCGTCATACCGTTCAGGAAGGAGACGCGTTCTGTCTCCTAGAGATGAACGTACTTTCGTGCAAAAAGTGCAAATCAATCCCAGAACAACAGCAAAGGACCTTGTGAAGATGCTGGAGGAAACAGGTACAAAAGTATTTATATCCACAGTAAAAACGAGTCCTATATCAACATAACCTGAAAGGCCACTCAGCAATGAAGAAGCCACTGCTCCAAAACCACCATAAAAAAGCCAGACTACAGTTTGCAACAGCACATGGGGACAAAGATCGTACTTTTTGGAGAAATGTCCTCTGGTCTGATAAAACAAAAATAGAGCTGTTTGGCCATAATGACCATTGTTATGTTTGGAGGAAAAAGAGGGAGACTTGCAAGCCGAAGAACACCATCCCAACCGTGAAGCACGGGGGAGGCAGCATCATGTTGTGGGGATGCTTTGCTGCAGGAGGGACTGGTGCACTTCACAAAATAGATGGCAACATGAGGTAGGAAAATAATGTGGATATATTGAAGCAACATCTCAAGACATCAGTCAGGAATTTAAAGCTTGGTCGCAAATGGGTCTTCCAAATGGGACATTGACCCCAAGCATACTTCCAAAGTTGTGGCAAAATGGCTTAAGGACAACAAAGTCAAGGTATTGGAGTGGCCATCAGAAAGCCCTGACCTCAAACCTATAGAACATTTGTGGGCAGAACTGAAAAAGCTTGTGTGAGCAAGGAGGCCTACAAACCTGACTCGGTTTCACCAAACCTGGCTGAGTAACAGAATAACTGTTACCTAACAGTAACAGAGTGTCAGGAAGAATGGGCCAAAATTCACCCAACTTATTGTGGGAAGCTTGTGGAAGGCTACCTGAAACGTTTGACCCAAGTTAAACAATTTAAAGGCAATGCTACCAAATACTAATTGAGTGTATGTAAACTTCTGACCCACTGGGAATGTGATGAAAGAAATAAAGCTGAAATAAATAATTCTGTACTATTATTCTGGCATTTCACATTCTTAAAATAAAGTGGTGATCCTAACTGACAGGGAATTTTTACTAGGATTAAATGTCAGGAATTGTGAAAAACTGAGTTTAAATGTATTTGGCTAAGGTGTATGTAAACTTCTGACTTCAACTGTATGTGTAGACAAAAAGCATGAGATCCCCTAGCTCTCGGGAACCCAAGGGGGCCCAGGGGGGTTACAGCCGGTCCCCCTCTTGGGTTCTCAGCTGAAGGACCACAGCTGGCTCCATTTGAACTACAATCCTGATGCTGTTTTAAAGTTTAGAAACGTTATTGACCCTCGCTTGTGATATGGTTTTGGAAACCTTTGGAACGGAACTTTTATACTGTATTAGCAATAAATAATATTTAAAATACTAAAGATGCACTTACTATCCGCAGTTTAGCAATGTTGCACCCGGCTTTGTTTTCACATGGCCTCGGCTACGACACGTCCTCTCACCTTGTGACGGCATTTTCATTGGATCGTTCCAGTCAACATTTCCGGCTGCATCACGTGTTTATCAGAATACAGCTGGGTGAAACCCTGCTAAACGGCGTACAGTAAATGTATATTTCGTATTTGAAAAAGTATTTCTCGCTCATATAAAAGTTAAGTCCGAACTTCCAAAACTGTATCGTCTGCGAGACATTGTTGGGATAAAAGCTTGCAAGAAAGGCATTTCACTGTACTTGTGCACATGACATTAAAAGTTGAAACTTGTGAGAAATGCAACTGACAAATGTGATACCTGGCCTATGTAATAACATACTAGTCAACAACATAACCTTTGTACTGTGTACATGACGCAACCCTGTGGTTGAGCTATTTTACTGTGCATTCTAGTGTTTTCCTGTTGAAATTACTAAAGAAGTCCTACAGTGTGTGTTTGACTATTGATTGAACAAGTTGAGGAAGCTAATCTCCTGGGTATAACAGATGGTAGATTGTCATGGTCAAGTCATATTGACAAGTTGTGAAGATGGGGAGGGGTATGTGTTATTAAAAAACGTTCAGCAAAAAGATGCGTTCCGTTTCCATTGATCATCCTTGAGATGTTTCTCCAACTTGATTGGAGTCCACCTGTGGTAAATTAAATTGATTGAACATGATTTGGAAAGGCACACACCTGTCTATATAAGGTCCCACAGTTAACAGTGCATGTCAGAGCAAAAACCAAACCATGAGGTCGAAGGAATTGTCCGTTGAGCTAAGAGACAGAATTGTGTCGAGATACAGATCTGGGGAAGGGTACCAAGACACTTCCTAGAGCAATCAGGGGAGAACCTTGGTCAGGGAGGTGGTCACTCTGACAGAGTTCCTCTGTGGAGATGGGAGATCCTTCCAGAAGGACAACCATCTCTGCAGCACTCCACCAATAAGGCCTTTATGGTCGAGTGGCCAGACGGAAGCCACTCAGTAAAAGGTACATGACAGCCCGCTTGGAGTTTGCCAAAAGGCACCTAAAGACTCAGAACATGAGAAACAAAATTCTCTGGTCTGATGAAACCAAGATTGAACTCTTTGGCCTGAATGCCAAGTGTCACGTCTGGAGGAAACCTGGCACCATCCCTACGGTGAAGCATGGTGGTGGCAGCATCATGTTGTGGGGATGTTTTTCAGCGGCAGAGACTGGGAGACTAGTCAGGATCGAAGGAAAGATGAACATAGCAAAGTACAGATAGATCCTTGATAAAACCTTCTCCAGAGCACTCAGGACCTCAGACTGGGGTGAAGGTTCACCTTCCAACAGGACAACGACCCTAAGCACACAGACAAGACTGCATCATGGTTTGGGTATGCTTGATATTGGCTTATAATAGGGAGTTTTCAGGTTCAAAATAAAGGGATAGAGCTAAACACAGGCAACATCCTAGAAGGTCTGCTTTACACCAGACACTAGGAGAGAAATTCACCTTTCAGCAGGACAATAACCTACAACAGAAGGCCAAATCTACTCTGGAGTTGCTTTCCAATAAGACAGTGAATATCCCTGAGTGGCCAAGAAGGCACCCTAAAGAAGGCACCCTAAAGAAGGCACCCTAAAGGAATGCACACCTAAGAAGGCACCCTAGACAGAAGACCATAGAGAGGAACCTAGAGAAGGCACCCTAGAGAGGCCCCTAGAAAAGGCTACCCCCAAGCAGGCCCACCCAGAAGGAACCTAGAAGGCACCCTAAAGAAGGCACCCTAAAGAAGGCACCCTAGAGAAGGCACCCTAAAGAAGGCACCCTAGAGAAGGCACCCCAGAGAAGGCACCCTAGAGAAGGCACCCTAAAGAAGGCACCCTAAAGAAGGCACCCTAAAGAAGGCACCCTAAAGAAGGCACCCTAAAGAAGGCACCCTAGAGAAGGCACCCTAAAGAAGGCACCCTAAAGAAGGCACCCTAGAGAAGGCACCCCAAAGAAGGCACCCTAGAGAAGGCACCCTAAAGAAGGCACCATAGAGAAGGCACCTTATAGAAGCCTGCAATGCTATTGTGAATTTTCTTCTTATTTATTTTATTTCACCTTTATTTAACCAGGTAGGCCAGTTGAGAACAAGTTCCCATTTATATAGGAACCAGGTGTGCGTAATGAGACAAGACTGTCCGGGGTTGGTGGTAATGAACCAGTTCAGTGACACCTAGAAGCCGGTGACTAGAACTCTGGAACTGGTGGAGCAGCAGTACAGGGATCCGTGACTACAAACCCCGGGCTGCTCTGTCACCCATTAACCTGGATAATACAGCTTTTGTTGATGAACTCCAATCAGTATTTAATTGGTTAAAACCTGCGATAGTTTAAAGCATGTTTTGCAGCTCAAATGATGAAGCATTTCAGTCTATTGTCTTGTATGTAATAGAGAACACTACAGCAGGGTAACTCAGTCCTGCTGGTTTAAATGTTCCCTGACAGAGACGAAACAGAGGGATGTGGCCCTCAATGACTGGAGCTGTGCACCCCCTGCTCTAACACCAGTTTCTCTTCTCTAATCAGACTACAGACCTGGTTTGGCCAATCCCATTCACCCTTCTGTTCAGTTCATTTTTTTATACATATTAGCCAATAGGAAAATCTAACTGCCGTTTGTTCTCACTATATCACCTGTTGCCATGCAGGGAGACATTGAGATTACCAGGAAGAGTTGTACAGTGAGATAATGAAGCACAGCAGACTATAGAGAACACTGAGGTTGAGGCAGGAGGACCACAGTCTCCCTCTGATGGACATAAGGGTTCATTACAACTACATGTTGGTCCATTTCCTTCATATCAAATCCACACGTTTTCACTACAGGGTTCAAATCTGGGGTTAAATAGGGATTTCAAATCCTACCACTTTCTGAATTCATCCCAGATTCAGCTTCCGTTTTCTGTTTCCTAAAGGTTAATAAACTGATTTACATAATGAACCTTGACTTGCAACTAAAGTGACGTTTAAAAATGTTAAAACATACCAATGTAGAATCAATGCACTGCTGCAGTGAAGTCCTTTTAGTTTAAATGACCCACTGTTCAGCCAATGGCAGAAGGAGATCCTGTATGAACACATCACTTGTTGTCAAGGAACGTTTCCTTTTCAGGGTCAAGTAGACCTGTGTTCTTCATTAAAACATTGTGAAACAATCTACACTGAACAAAAATAGAATCGCAACATGCAACAATTTCACAGATGTTACTGAGTTACAGTTCAAATCAGGAAATCAGTCAATTTAGATAAATTCATTAGGCCCTAATCTATGGATTTAACATGACTGGGCAGGGTGCACCCACTGGGGAACCAGGCCCAGCCAATCAGAATAAGTTTCCCCACAAAAGCCCCCCAACGATCCCCCAGGTGAAGAAGCCCATGTTGAGGTCCTGGGCTGTGGCGCGGATTGAGACCATGCATACTTACATAAGCTGAGATCTGGTGTTTGGAGGGTGTTTGAACGTCAACCCAGTGTAAGTGTTATGAGAAACATGTGTTTTAAAACAGAAGGAAAGTACTCTGAAATACCCAAAGTGGTTCTTTAATCTGAATATTGTTTTTTTTAGAGGGTTTCAGTTCATGTAAAAGACAGCATCAAAAAACAAAAATAGGGCAAACTGTTTTAAAAGCCAAAGCCATACATAGTGTATACAGCATGTATTATTGAAATAGACAGCATAAAGACAACTGAAGCTGTTTACTAGATGTAGAAGTGCCATGATAAAGGTCTTTTACAACTGCCACCCATGATAAGGACGTCATGATAAAGGTCTTTACCTGACATCATGATAAGGTCTTTACACTGGACTCATGATAAGTTTTACCTGGAATCATGATTCTTACACCTGATCATGAGTCTACCTGAACCGATAAGTCTTTACGGACATCAAAGGTCTTATTGGTCATGATAAGGTCTTTACACCTGGACACCAAGATAAGTCTTACACTGGACATCATGATAAAGGTCTTTACACCTGGACTCATGATAAAGACATCATGATAAGTCTTTACACCTGACATCATAGGTCTTACAACCTGACATCATAAAAGGACATCATGATAGGACATCAGATAAGGTTTACACTGACATCATGATAAGGTCTTTACACCTGGACATCATGAATAAAGACATCATGAGTAAAGGTTCTACACTGACATCATGATAAAGGTCTTTACACTGGACATCATTATAAGGACATCATGATAAAGACATCATGATAGAGGTCTTTACACTGACATCTGAAAAGGACATCATGATAAAGGTCTTTACACCTGGACACCAAGATAAGGCTTTACACCTGGACATCATGAAAAGGATCTTACACCTGGACATCATGATAAAGGACATCATATAAGGTCTTACACTGGACATCATGATAAAGGTCTTTACACCTGGACATCATTATAAAGACATCATGATAAAGGACATCATGATAAAGGTCTTTACACCTGGACATCATGATAGGTCTTTACAACTGGACATCATGATAAAGGTCTTTACACTGGACATCATGATACATGTCTTTACACTGGACATCATGATAAAGGACATCATGATAAAGGTCTTTACACCTGGACATCAATAAAGGTCTTCACCTGACATCATTATAA
>NW_024058480.1:0-54135 GCF_016432855.1 Salvelinus namaycush | reverse complement strand
AGGCACTGCATCTCAGTGCTAGAGGTGTCCACTACAGACCCTGGTTCGATTCCAGGCTTCTTTCCACTCCTCTCCTCTTTTGACCTCACCCTCTCACCTTCCCCCCCTACTCACAAGGCAGGCAATACGCTTGACCTCATCTTTACTAGATGCTGTTCTTCCACTAATCTCATTGCAACTCCCCTCCAAGTCTCCGACCACTACCTTGTATCCTTTTCCCTCTCGCTCTCATCCAACACTTCCCACTCTGCCCCTACGATGGTATCGCGCCGTCCCAACCTTCGCTCTCTCTCCCCCGCTACTCTCTCCTCTTCCATCCTATCATCTCTTCCCTCTGCTCAAACCTTCTCCAACCTATCTCCTGATTCTGCCTCCTCAACCCTCCTCTCCTCCCTTTCTGCATCCTTTGACTCTCTATGTCCCCTATCCTCCAGGACGGCTCGGTCCTCCCCTCCTGCTCCGTGGCTCGACGACTCATTGCGAGCTCACAGAACAGGGCTCCGGGCAGCCGAGCGGAAATGGAGGAAAAACTCGCCTCCCTGCGGGACCTGGCATCCTTTCACTCCCTCCTCTCTACATTTTCCTCTTCTGTCTCTGCTGCTAAAGCCACTTTCTACCACTCTAAATTCCAAGCATCTGCCTCTAACCCTAGGAAGCTCTTTGCCACCTTCTCCTCCCTCCTGAATCCTCCTCCCCCTCCCCCCCCCTCCTCCCTCTCCGCGGATGACTTCGTCAACCATTTTGAAAAGAAGGTCGACGACATCCGATCCTCGTTTGCTAAGTCAAACGACACCGCTGGTTCTGCTCACACTGCCCTACCCTGTGCTTTGACCTCTTTCTCCCCTCTCTCTCCAGATGAAATCTCGCGTCTTGTGATGGCCGGCCGCCCAACAACCTGCCCGCTTGACCCTATCCCCTCTTCTCTTCTCCAGACCATTTCCGGAGACCTTCTCCCTTACCTCACCTCGCTCATCAACTCATCCTTGACCGCTGGCTACGCCCCTTCCGTCTTCAAGAGAGCGAGAGTTGCACCCCTTCTGAAAAAACCTACACTCGATCCCTCCGATGTCAACAACTACAGACCAGTATCCCTTCTTTCTTTTCTCTCCAAAACTCTTGAACGTGCCGTCCTTGGCCAGCTCTCCTGCTATCTCTCTCAGAATGACCTTCTTGATCCAAATCAGTCAGGTTTCAAGACTTAGTCATTCACTGAGACTGCTCTTCTCTGTGTCACGGAGGCGCTCCGCACTGCTAAAGCTAACTCTCTCTCCTCTGCTCTCATCCTTCTAGACCTATCGGCTGCCTTTGATACTGTGAACCATCAGATCCTCCTCTCCACCCTCTCCGAGTTGGGCATCTCCGGCGCGGCCCACGCTTGGATTGCGTCCTACCTGACAGGTCGCTCCTACCAGGTGGCGTGGCGAGAATCTGTCTCCGCACCACGTGCTCTCACCACTGGTGTCCCCCAGGGCTCTGTTCTAGGCCCTCTCCTATTCTCGCTATACACCAAGTCACTTGGCTCTGTCATATCCTCACATGGTCTCTCCTATCATTGCTATGCAGACGACACACAATTAATCTTCTCCTTTCCCCCTTCTGATAACCAGGTGGCGAATCGCATCTCTGCATCTCTGGCAGACATATCAGTGTGGATGACGGATCACCACCTCAAGCTGAACCTCGGCAAGACGGAGCTGCTCTTCCTCCCGGGGAAGGACTGCCCGTTCCATGATCTCGCCATCACGGTTGACAACTCCATTGTGTCCTCCTCCCAGAGTGCTAAGAACCTTGGCGTGATCCTGGACAACACCCTGTCGTTCTCAACTAACATCAAGGCGGTGACCCGTTCCTGTAGGTTCATGCTCTACAACATTCGCAGAGTACGACCCTGCCTCACACAGGAAGCGGCGCAGGTCCTAATCCAGGCACTTGTCATCTCCCGTCTGGATTACTGCAACTCGCTGTTGGCTGGGCTCCCTGCCTGTGCCATTAAACCCCTACAACTCATCCAGAACGCCGCAGCCCGTCTGGTGTTCAACCTTCCCAAGTTCTCTCACGTCACCCCGCTCCTCCGCTCTCTCCACTGGCTTCCAGTTGAAGCTTGCATCCGCTACAAGACCATGGTGCTTGCCTACGGAGCTGTGAGGGGAACGGCACCTCCGTACCTTCCGGCTCTGATCAGGCCCTACACCCAAACAAGGGCACTGCGTTCATCCACCTCTGGCCTGCTCGCCTCCCTACCTCTGAGGAAGTACAGTTCCCGCTCAGCCCAGTCAAAACTGTTCGCTGCTCTGGCACCCCAATGGTGGAACAAACTCCCTCACGACGCCAGGTCAGTGGAGTCAATCACCACCTTCCGGAGACACCTGAAACCCCACCTCTTTAAGGAATACCTAGGATAGGATAAAGTAATCCTTCTAACCCCCCCCCCTTAAAAGATTTAGATGCACTATTGTAAAGTGGTTGTTCCACTGGATATCATAAGGTGAATGCACCAATTTGTAAGTCGCTCTGGATAAGAGCGTCTGCTAAATGACTTAAATGTAAATGTAAATGTAATGCATCACAATCGGCCGTGATTGGGAGTCCCATAGGGCGGCGCACAATTGGCCTAAAGTCGTTAGGGTTTGGCAGTCATTGCAAATAATATTTTTTTCTTAACTGACTTGCCTAGTTAAATAAAATGTATTCATTAAAAAAGAGAAGACAAACACCTCGGTCAATGCGTGAATATAAATCCTCTGCAGTGGGCTATAATCACAGGGCCTTGAGGTTTTCACAAATATTTTATAATACAAAATAAGAAAACCAATCAGTCAGGGCCTCCCAAGTGGCGCAGCGGTCTAAGGTACTGCATCGCAATGCTATAGGCGTCACTACAGACCCGGGTTAGATCCCTGCAGGCTGACCTCGGTCGTCATTTAACCCTCTAAGTTTATTTAGTTTTAAAAATGTCTCTCTCCTGGAAATGCGTGTGAGTAAGAACAAAGTAAGCTTTAGTGTCACATTCTCTGGTCAATTCTATGGCATGGCAAACAGGTCATGTATATTTTGGAGGGTCAGGATGTGGTCAATCAAATGATGTTTCCACTCCCCATGGGAACATGGTCTGGACCAGGGCTAAAACGCAAATCTAAAACCACCAACCATATTCAGACGATGGACTGATGTCGTCATGGCAACACTGGAAGGGCGTGAAAAGCATTTAAGGAGGAATTAAGGGGGGGGGGGGGGGGGGGGTGGATAACATGTGCATGTGCGAAACACTAATCCTGCTGGACAATAGTCTGGTGGGAGATAAAGACAGTGCACTGCAGGCTTGGAGTGACAGCTTTAGATAGGCTCCATTAGGACTGGGATAAGGACTTAGCCAGGACTCACATTACACAAGTGCAGACTGGGAGAAGAGCTTCATACTCAGTGTGCATGTCCATGAGATACTGATGGTTCCAGTGGAGGGTCAGATGTGGGGGTGTAGACACAGGAATCGTTCAATTTGACCCCTCACTCATTCACACACACAGGTATGAATGGGCAGTGTTGTGTGGGGAGTGGGATTTATGGCCTGTGTATAGGTGTTGTGTTGTAATGTCAAAAACAGAGCCCAGAATAGACCTGCTCATTAGGACTGCTGTGTGTGTTCTGGTCTACATCTGTGTGATGTGATCAATCAGTTTATTCCAGTTCAGAATAAAACATATGTATTGTATTTTAACAGCAACAGTTCCAAACTAGACTTTCTTTCAACAATAATTTCTACAGTAAGATGTACAGTAGGCCTGATCATTTTTTTAAAATCTGTACTGTTACTTAGGGTTGCACTATCAAAAAGCCTGTGTGTGTTCTGTTATTCATCTGTGTTATGTGATCAATCAGTTTATTCCAGTTCAGAATGAAAATAATTGATTGTATTTTAACAGCAACAGTTCCAACCTAGACAGATATATGAGTGTTTTTAATGGGGGAAATTAACATTAATATATATTTATATGGATATTTAATTTCATTGTTATTTGTTTTTGTATATATTGCATTTGTTTTAGGCATAAGTGCAATGAAATGTACCGATATTTATATATAGTTGCATATTTTCCTATGCTTGGGTCCCAGGAAAACACAGAATTTCTCATTTGGGTCCCAGGCTGAAAACGTTGAAGAACCCCTGACCTAAACGACTATTAATATACTTAATCAGACTGTCGTTCTTCTTTCCCCCAGGGCCCAGAATGTTGTTCAGATCACATCATATCATTTCACTACATCTACCCTGTAGAGATGTACACGCTGGAATACTTCACCTATCATCTACGGCCCTATGGATACAAGTACAGGTACAACCCTGATGCTGCAGCAGCTGAAATTGAGAGTAACACCACCACACCTGTCTCTGCTTAACACAGAGACATCACAGACGGACTACTGCACTGAAGAAAGCACTTATTACAGTGTCATGTTTAAATGCTGAAACAACAGCCTGACATTGCCACTTTCTTTGGTAAGCTGAGCAATGATGGAACCACTATCAAATTCATTGACATGGTAGTTTTAAACATATTTTGAAGCTATACATTGTTTGTTTACATAGACAACAAATACATGAATAATAGAGTAATATCGTTTTTTTTGTGACGGGGGAGACAGTTGTACTAAGTTGAGTTCATTCTGTTGATAGAGTTTCACATTTCCTTTGCTTTTGTTGTACAATGTAAACAAATATCTATTTTACAGTCGAGTGTTCATTTTTTACAACTTACAGTAAAACAAAGGTTAACATGATATTTTGTTCAAATGAAAATAGAAGTATGTACTTAATGTGTTCCCCAGATTTCTGGAGGTCTAGTGAAATATTCAATTCAGATTGTTAGCTAAAGATGAAATTTTGACTAAGTTCAGTACACAACAGATCATTTTATGTCATGATACTCCTGACCTGTGAGAATCTGTTCAGTGTTTTTGGTTTGGAAGTTAAGGTATCTTTTAATGGACAATTATTTGAAGCAACACAATGAGTAAAAACAAGAGTGTGTGAAAATATAAAAAATATAAACAGGTTGAATATTTATACAGTACAGGGGGTGGTTCACAGACTACATAAAGAACACAATAGAGAAATAGAGTATACAGGTCCTCTCTGGAGCATCAGTGTAGCAGTGCTGTCGTTCACCTGAGCTTTGGTCAAACTGTAACTGATAGAGAGACTGTGTCCCGATTCTCCACCCTTATCCCAAAGTATGGACTTACACACTCCACATCCTTGGGAGAATTGGGATGCAGCCATAGATAGATAGGAGCCCATGTCCTCAGTGCATCCCTCTGACATCAACATTGGGAAATGTGCAGGCTTTGCACACGGCCCAACTCTCTTTAAACAAAGCACAACTGTCTGTTACATGAACTGGTTTTGTAACATTATGACGTAATCTGAACAAGGAAACAGATCTGAGTCTACCATAGACAAAACATTTATAGTGGGTGTATGGAAATGTGTGAAGAAATCCATGTACAGATGAGACAAACAGCAGCTTACTCCAGGGCTGTGCCAAGATACACAGTTTAACAAAGACTGTCATCAACCTCAAGCTAATTTCAAGCTATCAAATTATTAAAGTCATCCAGGGAGTATCAAAATATAACTTTTTCCCAAATGTAACTTTAAACAGGCCACGCAGTGAGCATAGTTGGGATGTGATGAGACATTATCTATAACGTTTAAAGAGTTTACAATACTGCAACTATGGTGACTGCTTTACATGCAATGCATTTTCACACTGTTTGTTTAAACTCAAATACTTACATTTTAAATAATCGCTGCTCTCTCACAGACGTCATAAACCAAAGGGTTATATAAAGGTTTTTAACATCATCGAGTTATTGTCAAAGCAATTTTGGCCCTGTGCCATGCCGATCTACAGAAACAAGACATCCACATCACAAACCCCTTAAGGGGCTCTTCATTTGTGTTGTTAGAATAGGTCCCTTGTCTGTTCTTGCCACACTCTGATTGTTTTCACCTGTCTTTGTGCTTGTCTCCACCCCCCTCTAGGTCTTGCCCATCTTCCCCATTATCCCCTGTGCATTTATACCTGTGTTCTCTGTCTGTTTCCAGTTCGTCAGGTCTTGCCAGTATGTTTTCCCGTCTTCCTGTTCTCTCAAGTTTCTGTTAACTAGTTTCCCCGGTTGTGACCATTCTGCCTGCCCTGACCCCGAGCCTGCCTGCCGTTCTGTACCTGCCTGACTCTGACCCGATTACGAACCTCTGCCTGCCCTTGACCTGTCTTTTGCCTGCCCCCTGTTTGGGTCAATAAACATCTGTGATTCTAGCTGTCTGCATCTGGGTCTTATCCTGAGTTCTGATAGTTATTTTATCAATGTATTTAGATAGGCCTATGTTATTTGCATGGATTCCATGTTGTATTGACTGCTATGAGTGTCAGTGTAAATAAAACTTAACTAGAACCATATACTAGGCAGTCTAGCATCTAGACTTGAACTTGATCTAGATTCTTGAACTTGATCTAGAATCACATACTGGGCAGAGTCATGAAGTCGTCGATCAGGTACACGTGCTCCTCATCTGGGCCAGAGGTGATAGCAATCATCTCAGCCTGGAATTCTGCGTACAGCGGGTCTTTCTTATTTACCACTCTGATGACAAACATCTCAATGCCGGCGGCGTCCTCAGGCTGCACTGCATCACGCCGGTGTGCCTGCCCATCGGTTAGTACCACGGCGACTTTATGAACACCGGGCCGCAAGGCCTGGAACAGCTGGTTGGCTCTCAAGATGGCACTACCCATAATGGTGCCCTCGCCCAGGTATAGCATCTTCCTCACCGCAGTCAGAGAAATTACATAGATTGAGAGAAATTACATAGATAGACAGACAGACAGATATACCAGTGGATGAATGTGTGAGTGTAATTAACATCACTCTGTGGGAGGAAGAAGAAAACGCTATTAAGATATAAAAATATGGTTGAGCGACTTAACAAAAGGTGCCATTATGAAACAGTATGCATGTTGTGCCACACAGGACTGTAACTGCCAAACAAACACACACAGACCGGTTCAATGGCAACATGGACACACACAACCATTTGCTGTTCACTATGAATGTTCTTGTTGATGTGCTTAACAATACTGTCATATTACTGTACACAGGGAGATTGGTGGAGACTGTGGGAGGAAAGGAGACAAGGGATAATTTGGAGAGCCAGGGTCTATAGGACCCATGGTATGATAGCCTTCTGGTCCCATCATGGTTATAAAATAACATACAGTTGAAGTTGGAAGTTTACATACACTTAGGTTGGAGTCATTAGAAGAAACTTTCTGTCTCATGTAACCATACCAAATATAACATGTCACACTAATTTGAGTGTCCAGGATTTAGATTTACTATGCTATGTCCAGTGGTGACCAGTCATTCAGGCCAGGTGGGGCCCCAAAATATTTTTTGGGGGGGCTTTTCTGTTTTGCATGTTATTTTGGCATTAATTCGTGTCACATATCAGTTTGCAAACAATGTAAAAAATAATATATCATTGAGTTAATAAAGCTGCATAGAAACGTGGTCTCTTTTCTTGAGTAAGGCAGCTCCAAAATGCAGGTGTTTCAGCGTAGCTCAGTGTTTCCTGTGGTGGTTTTGCGCCGTGATTGTCTCAGTGTTCTGTCACTCATGAGGACACTACGTCATCACCAAGTCTAAGGGTAGAGCTAGAACATTCTAGCCTAGAGTTACAATAGAAGTGCCCATCCAAGAAGGCTCAAGGTCATTGGCCACTGATAAAATGATGTCAAATCACATTACATCTACAATAGCTTTGATTGCACTGATCATGTCAACATCATACTTTCAAAATCTTAGCTAACAGTCATCATCACGAATCAAGTCGACAATCTACTGGCAAATCCTTTATAATACTTGTCATATGAAAAGAAGTAATGAAGAGAAATTATAGATAAAACTTATCGGTGCTCATCGGCCATTGGACATAAACATTACACAACAAGTTGGAAATCGCAAATTCAACAATGAGTGGTTTGGAAGGAATCAGTGTGGCTAACAATCAATCAGTGTGGCTAGCAATCACTAGCCTGCTATTCAGTGGAGTGGCTGTGTGGTCCAAAGTCTAAGATTAAGGGTCTCTTTTCCTAGTTTAAAATTATAAACATTCAACATTGGCCATGCTGTCAATGAAGCATGATTTGTGCCGTGCTCAAAACAACTGTTAACTCGGAACTGCAAAATCGGACTTTAGTGAGTTCAAGACAACTGGGAATTTGGGAAAAACGAGCTATGACTGGGAAAATACATTTTGAACTTTCATCCAACTTGGAATTGTAAATTCGGAACTCGGGCCTCTTTCTAGAGCTAACACCTGAAGGTCACTGACGTCATCATGATTCAACCTTTTTTCCCCCCAGAGTTCCCAGTTGTCTTGAAAGCACCCTAAATCCAGAGAATGCCAGACTAGGACAGCCGCGCTACCTTCCTGTTCAAGTGAGCACAACAAGGTGAGTCCAAAAAATGTATTGTATGCTGCTGCGTAAATGATGTAATATGCCAGGGAGATATGTATACTGTAGTTAAGAAAGTAAGACAAAGTGTATGTTGTGTAGTAAGCTGTTAGTAGCCCATGTGCCTCACGCTAATAATTTGGTCTATTTACCCCTCTTAATTTTGCCTACTGTTCTGACTTGGTGGTGCACATGTAGCCTATAACCTGTTTTGAGAAATGCAATCATCAAATATTGTAAGAGCTTTCATTGTCTGCTTATATGCCCCCTTTATTTATCCTACGGTTCTAACTTGGAGTACAGGGAGAACACTGTAAGAACGGCCCATGTTCTCAATTCTGTTGCTGTACATTTCAAAAGTGCTGAACAAATAGTTATATTGACTATGTCCGTCCTAGCTCACTCATTAATGTCGTAATCGAAATTACGGATTGCCTCTTATCCGCTTGTCGTCCTCTTATGCCATAGTTTGTACATCTCAATTGTCAGTAGAAACCACATTTGTTTAAGCAAATCAGCCATAATCAGCTATGTTTTTTTAAAAGGCAGTAAATGAGGCTGAATGACCTATTTTGCTGCCAGACAAGGCTCCGCTGATAGCCAGGTGTAGCAGTGGTAAGGTGTTTGGACTGCTCAAATCAAATCAAATTTTATTGGTCACATACACGTGTTTAGCAGATGTTATTGCGGGTGTAGCGAAATGCTTGTGCTTCTAGTTCCGACAGTGCAGCAATATCTAACAATTTCACAACATATACCCAATACACACAAATCTAAGTAGAGGAATGGAATTCAGAATATATAAATATATGGACGAGCAATCTCAGAGCGGCATAGACTAAGATACAGTAGAATAGTATAGAATGCAGTATATACTGTACACGAGGAGTAATGCAAGAAATGTAAACATTATTAAAGTGACATTACTAAAGTGACTAGTTTTCCACTTATTAAAGTGGCCAATGATTTCAAGTCTGTGTATATAGGCAGCAGCCTCTCTGTGCTAGTGATGGCTATTTAACAGTCTGACGGCCTTGAGATAGATGCTGTCCGTCTCTCTGTCCCCAGGGTGAACAGGTAGTGGCTCGGGTGGTTGCTGTCCTTGATGATCTTGTTGGCCTTCCTGTGACATAAGGTGCTGTAGGTGTCCTGGAGGGAAGGTAGTTGATGCGTTGATGCGTTGTGCAGACCGAACCACCCTCTGGAGAGCTCTGCGGTTGTGGGCGGTACAGTTGCTGTACCAGGCGGTAATACAGCCCGACAGGATGCTCTCAATTGTGCATCTGTAAAAGTTTGTGAAGGTTTTAGGTGACAAGCCAAATTTCTTCAGCCTCCTGAGGTTGAAGAGGCACTGTTGCGCCTTCTTCACCACACTGTCTGTGTGGGTGGACCATTTCAGTTTGTCAGTGATGTGTACGCCGAGGAACTTAAAACTTTCCACCTTCTCCGCTGCTGTCTCGTCGATGTGGATAGGGGGGTGCTCCCTCTGCGTTTTCCTGAAGTCCACAATCATCTCCTTCATTTTGTTGACGTTGAGTGAGAGGTTATTTTACTGGCCCCACACTCCCAGAGCCCTCACCTCCTCCCTGTAGGCTGTCTCGTAGTTGTTGGTAATCAATGCTGTTGGGACAAACTAACAGTTTGTGGGTACCGTTCGTCACCGTTATCGTGCAATTAATGTATTTTTTTGTGTTTTATTGTGTAGTGGCTTTGCTGGCATGCATCCCAGCATAGATTTTTCCCCCACCAAGATTTCCATGCTAAAATCACCACTGGTTATGTCTAGTCTATGATACCAGGCTGTAAAATGCAGTGAAGCAAAACAGCGGTTGCTGGCTTCTTGTCAATGCTTCTGGGAAACCTGGCGGAAACAGTGCACATATTTGGAATATTGGGCAGGCGTTTGCATAGAGGGCCTGATTGAAAATGTAGATAGGCACAACTTAGACTTTCTTGATGTCAATGGGAGACTTTCTTAAAAATGTTGTGTGAAGATCTCAAGTCCGAAAACCACTCAGACTGAAAAAGTTGAAGAATTCCAAGTGGCATTCCACACATGAAGGGAACCTCAGATGACACTCATAACAGCCATATAATCGAACCCTATACTTAGCCCATAGAATTTCCTTCAAAAAACACTTAAAACCAAACCCAGGCATAAATCCTAATGCCTCCTCTATTAAAGATGACCCACCTTAAACCCTAACATTCTCTAACATCTACAGCAGGGATGGGCAACTTTGATGGGTGTGGGGGCCACTCAAAAACCAAACTCATCATAAGGGTCCCAGTGGCTCGTGTGTCTGTGTACCCACATCCATACCCCTCCAACTTGCGAGCAAAACATTTTAGCGGCCCCCTCGTAATAGCGAAGGGGGGGAAAAAATCTGTTTTAAAGTTAGTTTACTGCAATTCTGCACATTTTGCCATGGGGCATAGAGAAAATGTTGCAGTTTTAAAGCAAGTTTGCTACATTTCTAATCATTTTGCCACGGGGCGGAGATAACATTGTGCAGTTTTACAGCTAATTTCCTGCAATTCTACACATTTTGCCATAGGTTGAAGGCAAATGTTTGCAGTTTTTAATACAATAGCTGATGATCAATGGGCCCCACCCCGCTCGGTAATTCGAACATGCTTACTACAAGTTTAGATAGCTGGCCACTACACTAACTTACCAACCTAAAAAAAAAAAAATGACATGGGCTAGTTGAGTGACTGGTGATGCACAACCAAATTTCGAAATTGCACCTTGTGTATTCTATTATTCTAACTATCAACAGTAAGTTGAGACTCCAAGTTTTTTGGGGGGGGGAATTGGTCTGAGGGCCTATAAAAGGGGACTCCAGTCTATAATTTTCCACAGCAGTTGTGACCAACCAGCCGTTAACCCTAACATTTCCCATATTACCTGCTCAGGTAGCTAGCCTATAACTAGGACCTGGACAAATTCTTGACCATTTTGGTCGTCATTGTCAAAGGTTTCACTGCAGAAGTCATAGAAAGGACCCAGTTCCACAAGAGTGCAGTGGACCACACTTTAAGGGTATAAGATGTTATTTTGGACATCCAACCCTGTCTGGATTCTCTGAAAGCACCACTATTGTGTTTAAGCTTCTGTTATCAATACAGGTGCCATTCATAACTTATCATATTTCATTATGACGCATAATATTGCTTGGAATTGCCTTTCAAAGGTGAAGCACCAGTCAGGGAGTCTAGTTGTAGTGGATAAATATTGACTTTGTGTTCAGGAAATGTTCATTCAGCGAGCCTGACGTATAGGGCATGTTCAATATTTTGTCACGCAGGAGAGGGTGACTGGTAAACTCACTCAATTAAGTTGTGTAAGGCCCAGCACAATATTTGTCCATCCTGTACTTCAAAGGTTGACTATTCAGGATATCCTTGAGTTAATCAGTATGACTCTTATACTGGAAGCAGACAATGCTGTGTTTAACGTAGGTGTATGCAGGTAGGCCAGAACTACCAAAGGTTTCTATAGGACTGTGGGTGGTTGTCTGGGTAAACATTCTAGATCCCCCAAACCTTCAAAAAATAGAACTCTACCTTTTCTCCAGGAATTCCTTTCCCACGCACCCTCTGTCCCTCGCAGTCCTGGCAAACCAATCTCACCCTGTTTCAAGACACAAAGAAAATGCAGACAATAAACAAGTTAACAAGTTATGTAATAACTATTTCAAATGTCTGTGCTCTTTATACTCTATAGTAGATGTACAATGGGGCCTAATGAACTTTGACCTCTAAATTAACTTTGACACCATGCTTACCTTAGGGTCGACCGCTCCATCTTCCCCAAGTATACCAGGTATCCCAGAGGATCCGTCAGGTCCTGGTTCACCCTGGAGACGACCACAGATCAGACACACACCTCCACATTCAACACCTGCTCATCTCAGCTGTATATTGTATGCTGCATTGGAGACCTTGCCACACACTCACCTTTGTCCCTGGCTCCACGACTCCTCTCTCTCCCTGTGGTCCGTGCTGCCCTGGGAAGCCCTGGTCACCCTGTGGAGAAGACAACTGAATCAGTCCCTGATTAGAGGACCTGGACCCTCTCTTTCTAAAATTATCTGCCGCAATTGTTGCAACCCCTATTACTAGCCTGTTCAACCTCTCTTTCATATCGTCTGAAAACCCCAAAGATTGGAAAGCTGCCGCGGTCAGGAAAACCCATCAATCCTGGCAACCCTGGGGCTCCTGTGTTTCCCTGGAAGTCAGAAGTTAGAGGATCAGGGGATAAGAGGTAATCCCTTAGTGCAGGGGTTCCCAATTTTTTTTTTGCATCGGGACCCCATTTATGATAGCAACCTCATGAAGGACCCTGTCATAATATCAGAACACAACTCCTACTACAGTGTGATAAAAATGGCATACAAGAGGTTTTACTATGACTTCTGCAGTGCATGGCCGGACTTATCAAGTCTCGGCCCCGGGACTGAACATTTAAAAGGCCCCCCTCTTGGCATCAGAGACAATTTTCACCTTTTAAAGCACATTTCCTGCTATTCTACAAATTTAGACTTGGGGAAGAGAGACAATTCTGTCGCCGGACCCCCTGCATTACCCCACTTTGAGAACCCCTGCCTTACTGTACGCCATGTTTTCATGACCATCATCACCATAGACACACAGCACTTCAATACCTCCCATCTTGAGGTGGTTTAGGTTAAGGTCAGGGTTAGGGTCAACATACCTTGTCACCTTTGAACCTTGAACCCATGTCATCCTGAAACACATAAGACACTGAGCCATTATCTAGGTACATACTTCACTGTATGAGTATGAGAGTACTCCAGTACATGTCATATCTCACATACAGCATAGCGTACACATACAGTACATATCCAAGCTAGACTATCAGTGGGTTGAACAGCTAGTGATGGTGTCTCACCTTAGGCCCTGGTAGACCCTCTCCTGGGAACCCTTGCGTTCCCTGAAGCCCTGGAGGACCAATCAGACCCTAGTAGACATACTAAAGAAGATCAGGTCTTCCCTGGTTTCCTTTATCACCCTAGGTGTTCTGACACAGGATAAGTTAGGGTTAGAGTCTGAGAGATTACTAGAGAGATCACTAGAGATCGTATGATAGAAAAGAGGTAGAAGTCACCCCTAACAACAGATTTAAACTGGCCTTAGGTGTAGGAAACCCAACGCCAGTATCCCCTGGAGGTCCCATCACTCCACTAGGTCACCCTGGGAAAGAGGGGCATCATTCACCTTTCCCCAACTTTCTCTGTACATTTTAGCTGTATCTTTATCTAGAACATTTCTGGAGGTATAGGAAGTTTAGCATCATCCTTACTTTAGTTCCTACAGGTTCTTCAGGGCCCTGGTCCCCAGGACCTCCACTAAGTGGTGCAGCGGTCTAAGGCACTGCATCTCAGTGCTAGAGGTGTCACTACAGACCCTGGTTCGATTCCAGGCTTCTTTCCACTCCTCTCCTCTTTTGACCTCACCCTCTCACCTTCCCCCCCTACTCACAAGGCAGGCAATACGCTTGACCTCATCTTTACTAGATGCTGTTCTTCCACTAATCTCATTGCAACTCCCCTCCAAGTCTCCGACCACTACCTTGTATCCTTTTCCCTCTCGCTCTCATCCAACACTTCCCACTCTGCCCCTACTCGGATGGTATCGCGCCGTCCCAACCTTCGCTCTCTCTCCCCCGCTACTCTCTCCTCTTCCATCCTATCATCTCTTCCCTCTGCTCAAACCTTCTCCAACCTATCTCCTGATTCTGCCTCCTCAACCCTCCTCTCCTCCCTTTCTGCATCCTTTGACTCTCTATGTCCCCTATCCTCCAGGACGGCTCGGTCCTCCCCTCCTGCTCCGTGGCTCGACGACTCATTGCGAGCTCACAGAACAGGGCTCCGGGCAGCCGAGCGGAAATGGAGGAAAACTCGCCTCCCTGCGGACCTGGCATCCTTTCACTCCCTCCTCTCTACATTTTCCTCTTCTGTCTCTGCTGCTAAAGCCACTTTCTACCACTCTAAATTCCAAGCATCTGCCTCTAACCCTAGGAAGCTCTTTGCCACCTTCTCCTCCCTCCTGAATCCTCCTCCCCCTCCCCCCCCTCCTCCCTCTCCGCGGATGACTTCGTCAACCATTTTGAAAAGAAGGTCGACGACATCCGATCCTCGTTTGCTAAGTCAAACGACACCGCTGGTTCTGCTCACACTGCCCTACCCTGTGCTTTGACCTCTTTCTCCCCTCTCTCTCCAGATGAAATCTCGCGTCTTGTGATGGCCGGCCGCCCAACAACCTGCCCGCTTGACCCTATCCCCTCTTCTCTTCTCCAGACCATTTCCGGAGACCTTCTCCCTTACCTCACCTCGCTCATCAACTCATCCTTGACCGCTGGCTACGCCCCTTCCGTCTTCAAGAGAGCGAGAGTTGCACCCCTTCTGAAAAAACCTACACTCGATCCCTCCGATGTCAACAACTACAG
Source organism: Salvelinus namaycush (assembly GCF_016432855.1). NCBI lineage: Eukaryota > Metazoa > Chordata > Actinopteri > Salmoniformes > Salmonidae > Salvelinus > Salvelinus namaycush. The sequence goes on along the minus strand of NW_024058480.1, from coordinate 39,141 downwards.
ACCAGTATCCCTTCTTTCTTTTCTCTCCAAAACTCTTGAACGTGCCGTCCTTGGCCAGCTCTCCTGCTATCTCTCTCAGAATGACCTTCTTGATCCAAATCAGTCAGGTTTCAAGACTTAGTCATTCAACTGAGACTGCTCTTCTCTGTGTCACGGAGGCGCTCCGCACTGCTAAAGCTAACTCTCTCTCCTCTGCTCTCATCCTTCTAGACCTATCGGCTGCCTTTGATACTGTGAACCATCAGATCCTCCTCTCCACCCTCTCCGAGTTGGGCATCTCCGGCGCGGCCCACGCTTGGATTGCGTCCTACCTGACAGGTCGCTCCTACCAGGTGGCGTGGCGAGAATCTGTCTCCGCACCACGTGCTCTCACCACTGGTGTCCCCCAGGGCTCTGTTCTAGGCCCTCTCCTATTCTCGCTATACACCAAGTCACTTGGCTCTGTCATATCCTCACATGGTCTCTCCTATCATTGCTATGCAGACGACACACAATTAATCTTCTCCTTTCCCCCTTCTGATAACCAGGTGGCGAATCGCATCTCTGCATCTCTGGCAGACATATCAGTGTGGATGACGGATCACCACCTCAAGCTGAACCTCGGCAAGACGGAGCTGCTCTTCCTCCCGGGGAAGGACTGCCCGTTCCATGATCTCGCCATCACGGTTGACAACTCCATTGTGTCCTCCTCCCAGAGTGCTAAGAACCTTGGCGTGATCCTGGACAACACCCTGTCGTTCTCAACTAACATCAAGGCGGTGACCCGTTCCTGTAGGTTCATGCTCTACAACATTCGCAGAGTACGACCCTGCCTCACACAGGAAGCGGCGCAGGTCCTAATCCAGGCACTTGTCATCTCCCGTCTGGATTACTGCAACTCGCTGTTGGCTGGGCTCCCTGCCTGTGCCATTAAACCCCTACAACTCATCCAGAACGCCGCAGCCCGTCTGGTGTTCAACCTTCCCAAGTTCTCTCACGTCACCCCGCTCCTCCGCTCTCTCCACTGGCTTCCAGTTGAAGCTTGCATCCGCTACAAGACCATGGTGCTTGCCTACGGAGCTGTGAGGGGAACGGCACCTCCGTACCTTCCGGCTCTGATCAGGCCCTACACCCAAACAAGGGCACTGCGTTCATCCACCTCTGGCCTGCTCGCCTCCCTACCTCTGAGGAAGTACAGTTCCCGCTCAGCCCAGTCAAAACTGTTCGCTGCTCTGGCACCCCAATGGTGGAACAAACTCCCTCACGACGCCAGGTCAGTGGAGTCAATCACCACCTTCCGGAGACACCTGAAACCCCACCTCTTTAAGGAATACCTAGGATAGGATAAAGTAATCCTTCTAACCCCCCCCCCTTAAAAGATTTAGATGCACTATTGTAAAGTGGTTGTTCCACTGGATATCATAAGGTGAATGCACCAATTTGTAAGTCGCTCTGGATAAGAGCGTCTGCTAAATGACTTAAATGTAAATGTAAATGTAATGCATCACAATCGGCCGTGATTGGGAGTCCCATAGGGCGGCGCACAATTGGCCTAAAGTCGTTAGGGTTTGGCAGTCATTGCAAATAATATTTTTTTCTTAACTGACTTGCCTAGTTAAATAAAAATGTATTCATTAAAAAAGAGAAGACAAACACCTCGGTCAATGCGTGAATATAAATCCTCTGCAGTGGGCTATAATCACAGGGCCTTGAGGTTTTCACAAATATTTTATAATACAAAATAAGAAAACCAATCAGTCAGGGCCTCCCAAGTGGCGCAGCGGTCTAAGGTACTGCATCGCAATGCTATAGGCGTCACTACAGACCCGGGTTAGATCCCTGCAGGCTGACCTCGGTCGTCATTTAACCCTCTAAGTTTATTTAGTTTTAAAAATGTCTCTCTCCTGGAAATGCGTGTGAGTAAGAACAAAGTAAGCTTTAGTGTCACATTCTCTGGTCAATTCTATGGCATGGCAAACAGGTCATGTATATTTTGGAGGGTCAGGATGTGGTCAATCAAATGATGTTTCCACTCCCCATGGGAACATGGTCTGGACCAGGGCTAAAACGCAAATCTAAAAACCACCAACCATATTCAGACGATGGACTGATGTCGTCATGGCAACACTGGAAGGGCGTGAAAAGCATTTAAGGAGGAATTAAGGGGGGGGGGGGGGGGGGGGGGGGGGATAACATGTGCATGTGCGAAACACTAATCCTGCTGGACAATAGTCTGGTGGGAGATAAAGACAGTGCACTGCAGGCTTGGAGTGACAGCTTTAGATAGGCTCCATTAGGACTGGGATAAGGACTTAGCCAGGACTCACATTACACAAGTGCAGACTGGGAGAAGAGCTTCATACTCAGTGTGCATGTCCATGAGATACTGATGGTTCCAGTGGAGGGTCAGATGTGGGGGTGTAGACACAGGAATCGTTCAATTTGACCCCTCACTCATTCACACACACAGGTATGAATGGGCAGTGTTGTGTGGGGAGTGGGATTTATGGCCTGTGTATAGGTGTTGTGTTGTAATGTCAAAAACAGAGCCCAGAATAGACCTGCTCATTAGGACTGCTGTGTGTGTTCTGGTCTACATCTGTGTGATGTGATCAATCAGTTTATTCCAGTTCAGAATAAAACATATGTATTGTATTTTAACAGCAACAGTTCCAAACTAGACTTTCTTTCAACAATAATTTCTACAGTAAGATGTACAGTAGGCCTGATCATTTTTTTAAATCTGTACTGTTACTTAGGGTTGCACTATCAAAAAGCCTGTGTGTGTTCTGTTATTCATCTGTGTTATGTGATCAATCAGTTTATTCCAGTTCAGAATGAAAATAATTGATTGTATTTTAACAGCAACAGTTCCAACCTAGACAGATATATGAGTGTTTTTAATGGGGGAAATTAACATTAATATATATTTATATGGATATTTAATTTCATTGTTATTTGTTTTTGTATATATTGCATTTGTTTTAGGCATAAGTGCAATGAAATGTACCGATATTTATATATAGTTGCATATTTTCCTATGCTTGGGTCCCAGGAAAACACAGAATTTCTCATTTGGGTCCCAGGCTGAAAACGTTGAAGAACCCCTGACCTAAACGACTATTAATATACTTAATCAGACTGTCGTTCTTCTTTCCCCCAGGGCCCAGAATGTTGTTCAGATCACATCATATCATTTCACTACATCTACCCTGTAGAGATGTACACGCTGGAATACTTCACCTATCATCTACGGCCCTATGGATACAAGTACAGGTACAACCCTGATGCTGCAGCAGCTGAAATTGAGAGTAACACCACCACACCTGTCTCTGCTTAACACAGAGACATCACAGACGGACTACTGCACTGAAGAAAGCACTTATTACAGTGTCATGTTTAAATGCTGAAACAACAGCCTGACATTGCCACTTTCTTTGGTAAGCTGAGCAATGATGGAACCACTATCAAATTCATTGACATGGTAGTTTTAAACATATTTTGAAGCTATACATTGTTTGTTTACATAGACAACAAATACATGAATAATAGAGTAATATCGTTTTTTTGTGACGGGGGAGACAGTTGTACTAAGTTGAGTTCATTCTGTTGATAGAGTTTCACATTTCCTTTGCTTTTGTTGTACAATGTAAACAAATATCTATTTTACAGTCGAGTGTTCATTTTTTACAACTTACAGTAAAACAAAGGTTAACATGATATTTTGTTCAAATGAAAATAGAAGTATGTACTTAATGTGTTCCCCAGATTTCTGGAGGTCTAGTGAAATATTCAATTCAGATTGTTAGCTAAAGATGAAATTTTGACTAATGTTCAGTACACAACAGATCATTTTATGTCATGATACTCCTGACCTGTGAGAATCTGTTCAGTGTTTTTGGTTTGGAAGTTAAGGTAGTCTTTTAATGGACAATTATTTGAAGCAACACAATGAGTAAAAACAAGAGTGTGTGAAAATATAAAAAATATAAACAGGTTGAATATTTATACAGTACAGGGGGTGGTTCACAGACTACATAAAGAACACAATAGAGAAATAGAGTATACAGGTCCTCTCTGGAGCATCAGTGTAGCAGTGCTGTCGTTCACCTGAGCATTGGTCAAACTGTAACTGATAGAGAGACTGTGTCCCGATTCTCCACCCTTATCCCAAAGTATGGACTTACACACTCCACATCCTTGGGAGAATTGGGATGCAGCCATAGATAGATAGGAGCCCATGTCCTCAGTGCATCCCTCTGACATCAACATTGGGAAATGTGCAGGCTTTGCACACGGCCCAACTCTCTTTAAACAAAGCACAACTGTCGGTTACATGAACTGGTTTTGTAACATTATGACGTAATCTGAACAAGGAAACAGATCTGAGTCTACCATAGACAAAACATTTATAGTGGGTGTATGGAAATGTGTGAAGAAATCCATGTACAGATGAGACAAACAGCAGCTTACTCCAGGGCTGTGCCAAGATACACAGTTTAACAAAGACTGTCATCAACCTCAAGCTAATTTCAAGCTATCAAATTATTAAAGTCATCCAGGGAGTATCAAAATATAACTTTTTCCCAAATGTAACTTTAAACAGGCCACGCAGTGAGCATAGTTGGGATGTGATGAGACATTATCTATAACGTTTAAAGAGTTTACAATACTGCAACTATGGTGACTGCTTTACATGCAATGCATTTTCACACTGTTTGTTTAAACTCAAATACTTACATTTTAAATAATCGCTGCTCTCTCACAGACGTCATAAACCAAAGGGTTATATAAAGGTTTTTAACATCATCAAGTTATTGTCAAAGCAATTTTGGCCCTGTTCCATGCCGATCTACAGAAACAAGACATCCACATCACAAACCCCTTAAGGGGCTCTTCATTTGTGTTGTTAGAATAGGTCCCTTGTCTGTTCTTGCCACACTCTGATTGTTTTCACCTGTCTTTGTGCTTGTCTCCACCCCCCTCTAGGTCTTGCCCATCTTCCCCATTATCCCCTGTGCATTTATACCTGTGTTCTCTGTCTGTTTCCAGTTCGTCAGGTCTTGCCAGTATGTTTTCCCGTCTTCCTGTTCTCTCAAGTTTCTGTTAACTAGTTTCCCCGGTTGTGACCATTCTGCCTGCCCTGACCCCGAGCCTGCCTGCCGTTCTGTACCTGCCTGACTCTGACCCGATTACGAACCTCTGCCTGCCCTTGACCTGTCTTTTGCCTGCCCCCTGTTTGGGTCAATAAACATCTGTGATTCTAGCTGTCTGCATCTGGGTCTTATCCTGAGTTCTGATAGTTATTTTATCAATGTATTTAGATAGGCCTATGTTATTTGCATGGATTCCATGTTGTATTGACTGCTATGAGTGTCAGTGTAAATAAAACTTAACTAGAACCATATACTAGGCAGTCTAGCATCTAGACTTGAACTTGATCTAGATTCTTGAACTTGATCTAGAATCACATACTGGGCAGAGTCATGAAGTCGTCGATCAGGTACACGTGCTCCTCATCTGGGCCAGAGGTGATAGCAATCATCTCAGCCTGGAATTCTGCGTACAGCGGGTCTTTCTTATTTACCACTCTGATGACAAACATCTCAATGCCGGCGGCGTCCTCAGGCTGCACTGCATCACGCCGGTGTGCCTGCCCATCGGTTAGTACCACGGCGACTTTATGAACACCGGGCCGCAAGGCCTGGAACAGCTGGTTGGCTCTCAAGATGGCACTACCCATAATGGTGCCCTCGCCCAGGTATAGCATCTTCCTCACCGCAGTCAGAGAAATTACATAGATTGAGAGAAATTACATAGATAGACAGACAGACAGATATACCAGTGGATGAATGTGTGAGTGTAATTAACATCACTCTGTGGGAGGAAGAAGAAAACGCTATTAAGATATAAAAATATGGTTGAGCGACTTAACAAAAGGTGCCATTATGAAACAGTATGCATGTTGTGCCACACAGGACTGTAACTGCCAAACAAACACACACAGACCGGTTCAATGGCAACATGGACACACACAACCATTTGCTGTTCACTATGAATGTTCTTGTTGATGTGCTTAACAATACTGTCATATTACTGTACACAGGGAGACAGGGAGATTGGTGGAGACTGTGGGAGGAAAGGAGACAAGGGATAATTTGGAGAGCCAGGGTCTATAGGACCCATGGTATGATAGTCCTTCTGGTCCCATCATGGTTATAAAATAACATACAGTTGAAGTTGGAAGTTTACATACACTTAGGTTGGAGTCATTAGAAGAAACTTTCTGTCTCATGTAACCATACCAAATATAACATGTCACACTAATTTGAGTGTCCAGGATTTAGATTTACTATGCTATGTCCAGTGGTGACCAGTCATTCAGGCCAGGTGGGGCCCCAAAATATTTTTGGGGGGGCTTTTCTGTTTTGCATGTTATTTTGGCATTAATTCGTGTCACATATCAGTTTGCAAACAATGTAAAAAATAATATATCATTGAGTTAATAAAGCTGCATAGAAACGTGGTCTCTTTTCTTGAGTAAGGCAGCTCCAAAATGCAGGTGTTTCAGCGTAGCTCAGTGTTTCCTGTGGTGGTTTTGCGCCGTGATTGTCTCAGTGTTCTGTCACTCATGAGGACACTACGTCATCACCAAGTCTAAGGGTAGAGCTAGAACATTCTAGCCTAGAGTTACAATAGAAGTGCCCATCCAAGAAGGCTCAAGGTCATTGGCCACTGATAAAATGATGTCAAATCACATTACATCTACAATAGCTTTGATTGCACTGATCATGTCAACATCATACTTTCAAAATCTTAGCTAACAGTCATCATCACGAATCAAGTCGACAATCTACTGGCAAATCCTTTATAATACTTGTCATATGAAAAGAAGTAATGAAGAGAAATTATAGATAAAACTTATCGGTGCTCATCGGCCATTGGACATAAACATTACACAACAAGTTGGAAATCGCAAATTCAACAATGAGTGGTTTGGAAGGAATCAGTGTGGCTAACAATCAATCAGTGTGGCTAGCAATCACTAGCCTGCTATTCAGTGGAGTGGCTGTGTGGTCCAAAGTCTAAGATTAAGGGTCTCTTTTCCTAGTTTAAAATTATAAACATTCAACATTGGCCATGCTGTCAATGAAGCATGATTTGTGCCGTGCTCAAAACAACTGTTAACTCGGAACTGCAAAATCGGACTTTAGTGAGTTCAAGACAACTGGGAACTTCGGGAAAAACGAGCTATGACTGGGAAAATACATTTTGAACTTTCATCCAACTTGGAATTGTAAATTCGGAACTCGGGCCTCTTTCTAGAGCTAACACCTGAAGGTCACTGACGTCATCATGATTCAACCTTTTTTCCCCCCAGAGTTCCCAGTTGTCTTGAAAGCACCCTAAATCCAGAGAATGCCAGACTAGGACAGCCGCGCTACCTTCCTGTTCAAGTGAGCACAACAAGGTGAGTCCAAAAAATGTATTGTATGCTGCTGCGTAAATTATGTAATATGCCAGGGAGATATGTATACTGTAGTTAAGAAAGTAAGACAAAGTGTATGTTGTGTAGTAAGCTGTTAGTAGCCCATGTGCCTCACGCTAATAATTTGGTCTATTTACCCCTCTTAATTTTGCCTACTGTTCTGACTTGGTGGTGCACATGTAGCCTATAACCTGTTTTGAGAAATGCAATCATCAAATATTGTAAGAGCTTTCATTGTCTGCTTATATGCCCCCTTTATTTATCCTACGGTTCTAACTTGGAGTACAGGGAGAACACTGTAAGAACGGCCCATGTTCTCAATTCTGTTGCTGTACATTTCAAAAGTGCTGAACAAATAGTTATATTGACTATGTCCGTCCTAGCTCACTCATTAATGTCGTAATCGAAATTACGGATTGCCTCTTATCCGCTTGTCGTCCTCTTATGCCATAGTTTGTACATCTCAATTGTCAGTAGAAACCACATTTGTTTAAGCAAATCAGCCATAATCAGCTATGTTTTTTTAAAAGGCAGTAAATGAGGCTGAATGACCTATTTTGCTGCCAGACAAGGCTCCGCTGATAGCCAGGTGTAGCAGTGGTAAGGTGTTTGGACTGCTCAAATCAAATCAAATTTTATTGGTCACATACACGTGTTTAGCAGATGTTATTGCGGGTGTAGCGAAATGCTTGTGCTTCTAGTTCCGACAGTGCAGCAATATCTAATATCTAACAATTTCACAACATATACCCAATACACACAAATCTAAGTAGAGGAATGGAATTCAGAATATATAAATATATGGACGAGCAATCTCAGAGCGGCATAGACTAAGATACAGTAGAATAGTATAGAATGCAGTATATACTGTACACGAGGAGTAATGCAAGAAATGTAAACATTATTAAAGTGACATTACTAAAGTGACTAGTTTTCCACTTATTAAAGTGGCCAATGATTTCAAGTCTGTGTATATAGGCAGCAGCCTCTCTGTGCTAGTGATGGCTATTTAACAGTCTGACGGCCTTGAGATAGATGCTGTCCGTCTCTCTGTCCCCAGGGTGAACAGGTAGTGGCTCGGGTGGTTGCTGTCCTTGATGATCTTGTTGGCCTTCCTGTGACATAAGGTGCTGTAGGTGTCCTGGAGGGAAGGTAGTTGATGCGTTGATGCGTTGTGCAGACCGAACCACCCTCTGGAGAGCTCTGCGGTTGTGGGCGGTACAGTTGCTGTACCAGGCGGTAATACAGCCCGACAGGATGCTCTCAATTGTGCATCTGTAAAAGTTTGTGAAGGTTTTAGGTGACAAGCCAAATTTCTTCAGCCTCCTGAGGTTGAAGAGGCACTGTTGCGCCTTCTTCACCACACTTTCTGTGTGGGTGGACCATTTCAGTTTGTCAGTGATGTGTACGCCGAGGAACTTAAAACTTTCCACCTTCTCCACTGCTGTCTCGTCGATGTGGATAGGGGGGTGCTCCCTCTGCGTTTTCCTGAAGTCCACAATCATCTCCTTCATTTTGTTGACGTTGAGTGAGAGGTTATTTTACTGGCCCCACACTCCCAGAGCCCTCACCTCCTCCCTGTAGGCTGTCTCGTAGTTGTTGGTAATCAATGCTGTTGGGACAAACTAACAGTTTGTGGGTACCGTTCGTCACCGTTATCGTGCAATTAATGTATTTTTTTGTGTTTTATTGTGTAGTGGCTTTGCTGGCATGCATCCCAGCATAGATTTTTCCCCCACCAAGATTTCCATGCTAAAATCACCACTGGTTATGTCTAGTCTATGATACCAGGCTGTAAAATGCAGTGAAGCAAAACAGCGGTTGCTGGCTTCTTGTCAATGCTTCTGGGAAACCTGGCGGAAACAGTGCACATATTTGGAATATTGGGCAGGCGTTTGCATAGAGGGCCTGATTGAAAATGTAGATAGGCACAACTTAGACTTTCTTGATGTCAATGGGAGACTTTCTTAAAAATGTTGTGTGAAGATCTCAAGTCCGAAAACCACTCAGACTGAAAAAGTTGAAGAATTCCAAGTGGCATTCCACACATGAAGGGAACCTCAGATGACACTCATAACAGCCATATAATCGAACCCTATACTTAGCCCATAGAATTTCCTTCAAAAAACACTTAAAACCAAACCCAGGCATAAATCCTAATGCCTCCTCTATTAAAGATGACCCACCTTAAACCCTAACATTCTCTAACATCTACAGCAGGGATGGGCAACTTTGATGGGTGTGGGGGCCACTCAAAAACCAAACTCATCATAAGGGGCCCAGTGGCTCGTGTGTCTGTGTACCCACATCCATACCCCTCCAACTTGCGAGCAAAACATTTTAGCGGCCCCCTCGTAATAGCGAAGGGGGGGGGGGAAAAAATCTGTTTTAAAGTTAGTTTACTGCAATTCTGCACATTTTGCCATGGGGCATAGAGAAAATGTTGCAGTTTTAAAGCAAGTTTGCTACATTTCTAATCATTTTGCCACTGGGGCGGAGATAACATTGTGCAGTTTTACAGCTAATTTCCTGCAATTCTACACATTTTGCCATAGGTTGAAGGCAAATGTTTGCAGTTTTTAATACAATAGCTGATGATCAATGGGCCCCACCCCGCTCGGTAATTCGAACATGCTTACTACAAGTTTAGATAGCTGGCCACTACACTAACTTACCAACCTAAAAAAAAAAAAATGACATGGGCTAGTTGAGTGACTGGTGATGCACAACCAAATTTCGAAATTGCACCTTGTGTATTCTATTATTCTAACTATCAACAGTAAGTTGAGACTCCAAGTTTTTTGGGGGGGGAATTGGTCTGAGGGCCTATAAAAGGGGACTCCAGTCTATAATTTTCCACAGCAGTTGTGACCAACCAGCCGTTAACCCTAACATTTCCCATATTACCTGCTCAGGTAGCTAGCCTATAACTAGGACCTGGACAAATTCTTGACCATTTTGGTCAGTCATTGTCAAAGGTTTCACTGCAGAAGTCATAGAAAGGACCCAGTTCCACAAGAGTGCAGTGGACCACACTTTAAGGGTATAAGATGTTATTTTGGACATCCAACCCTGTCTGGATTCTCTGAAAGCACCACTATTGTGTTTAAGCTTCTGTTATCAATACAGGTGCCATTCATAACTTATCATATTTCATTATGACGCATAATATTGCTTGGAATTGCCTTTCAAAGGTGAAGCACCAGTCAGGGAGTCTAGTTGTAGTGGATAAATATTGACTTTGTGTTCAGGAAATGTTCATTCAGCGAGCCTGACGTATAGGGCATGTTCAATATTTTGTCACCCAGGAGAGGGTGACTGGTAAACTCACTCAATTAAGTTGTGTAAGGCCCAGCACAATATTTGTCCATCCTGTACTTCAAAGGTTGACTATTCAGGATATCCTTGAGTTAATCAGTATGACTCTTATACTGGAAGCAGACAATGCTGTGTTTAACGTAGGTGTATGCAGGTAGGCCAGAACTACCAAAGGTTTCTATAGGACTGTGGGTGGTTGTCTGGGTAAACATTCTAGATCCCCCCAAACCTTCAAAAAATAGAACTCTACCTTTTCTCCAGGAATTCCTTTCCCACGCACCCTCTGTCCCTCGCAGTCCTGGCAAACCAATCTCACCCTGTTTCAAGACACAAAGAAAATGCAGACAATAAACAAGTTAACAAGTTATGTAATAACTATTTCAAATGTCTGTGCTCTTTATACTCTATAGTAGATGTACAATGGGGCCTAATGAACTTTGACCTCTAAATTAACTTTGACACCATGCTTACCTTAGGGTCGACCGCTCCATCTTCCCCAAGTATACCAGGTATCCCAGAGGATCCGTCAGGTCCTGGTTCACCCTGGAGACGACCACAGATCAGACACACACCTCCACATTCAACACCTGCTCATCTCAGCTGTATATTGTATGCTGCATTGGAGACCTTGCCACACACTCACCTTTGTCCCTGGCTCCACGACTCCTCTCTCTCCCTGTGGTCCGTGCTGCCCTGGGAAGCCCTGGTCACCCTGTGGAGAAGACAACTGAATCAGTCCCTGATTAGAGGACCTGGACCCTCTCTTTCTAAAATTATCTGCCGCAATTGTTGCAACCCCTATTACTAGCCTGTTCAACCTCTCTTTCATATCGTCTGAAAACCCCAAAGATTGGAAAGCTGCCGCGGTCAGGAAAACCCATCAATCCTGGCAACCCTGGGGCTCCTGTGTTTCCCTGGAAGTCAGAAGTTAGAGGATCAGGGGATAAGAGGTAATCCCTTAGTGCAGGGGTTCCCAATTTTTTTTTTTGCATCGGGACCCCATTTATGATAGCAACCTCATGAAGGACCCTGTCATAATATCAGAACACAACTCCTACTACAGTGTGATAAAAATGGCATACAAGAGGTTTTACTATGACTTCTGCAGTGCATGGCCGGACTTATCAAGTCTCGGCCCCGGGACTGAACATTTAAAAGGCCCCCCTCTTGGCATCAGAGACAATTTTCACCTTTTAAAGCACATTTCCTGCTATTCTACAAATTTAGACTTGGGGAAGAGAGACAATTCTGTCGCCGGACCCCCTGCATTACCCCACTTTGAGAACCCCTGCCTTACTGTACGCCATGTTTTCATGACCATCATCACCATAGACACACAGCACTTCAATACCTCCCATCTTGAGGTGGTTTAGGTTAAGGTCAGGGTTAGGGTCAACATACCTTGTCACCTTTGAACCTTGAACCCATGTCATCCTGAAACACATAAGACACTGAGCCATTATCTAGGTACATACTTCACTGTATGAGTATGAGAGTACTCCAGTACATGTCATATCTCACATACAGCATAGCGTACACATACAGTACATATCCAAGCTAGACTATCAGTGGGTTGAACAGCTAGTGATGGTGTCTCACCTTAGGCCCTGGTAGACCCTCTCCTGGGAACCCTTGCGTTCCCTGAAGCCCTGGAGGACCAATCAGACCCTAGTAGACATACTAAAGAAGATCAGGTCTTCCCTGGTTTCCTTTATCACCCTAGGTGTTCTGACACAGGATAAGTTAGGGTTAGAGTCTGAGAGATTACTAGAGAGATCACTAGAGATCGTATGATAGAAAAGAGGTAGAAGTCACCCCTAACAACAGATTTAAACTGGCCTTAGGTGTAGGAAACCCAACGCCAGTATCCCCTGGAGGTCCCATCACTCCACTAGGTCACCCTGGGAAAGAGGGGCATCATTCACCTTTCCCCAACTTTCTCTGTACATTTTAGCTGTATCTTTATCTAGAACATTTCTGGAGGTATAGGAAGTTTAGCATCATCCTTACTTTAGTTCCTACAGGTTCTTCAGGGCCCTGGTCCCCAGGACCTCCACTAAGTGGTGCAGCGGTCTAAGGCACTGCATCTCAGTGCTAGAGGTGTCACTACAGACCCTGGTTCGATTCCAGGCTTCTTTCCACTCCTCTCCTCTTTTGACCTCACCCTCTCACCTTCCCCCCCTACTCACAAGGCAGGCAATACGCTTGACCTCATCTTTACTAGATGCTGTTCTTCCACTAATCTCATTGCAACTCCCCTCCAAGTCTCCGACCACTACCTTGTATCCTTTTCCCTCTCGCTCTCATCCAACACTTCCCACTCTGCCCCTACTCGGATGGTATCGCGCCGTCCCAACCTTCGCTCTCTCTCCCCCGCTACTCTCTCCTCTTCCATCCTATCATCTCTTCCCTCTGCTCAAACCTTCTCCAACCTATCTCCTGATTCTGCCTCCTCAACCCTCCTCTCCTCCCTTTCTGCATCCTTTGACTCTCTATGTCCCCTATCCTCCAGGACGGCTCGGTCCTCCCCTCCTGCTCCGTGGCTCGACGACTCATTGCGAGCTCACAGAACAGGGCTCCGGGCAGCCGAGCGGAAATGGAGGAAAACTCGCCTCCCTGCGGACCTGGCATCCTTTCACTCCCTCCTCTCTACATTTTCCTCTTCTGTCTCTGCTGCTAAAGCCACTTTCTACCACTCTAAATTCCAAGCATCTGCCTCTAACCCTAGGAAGCTCTTTGCCACCTTCTCCTCCCTCCTGAATCCTCCTCCCCCTCCCCCCCCCCCCCCACCCCCCCCCTCCTCCCTCTCCGCGGATGACTTCGTCAACCATTTTGAAAAGAAGGTCGACGACATCCGATCCTCGTTTGCTAAGTCAAACGACACCGCTGGTTCTGCTCACACTGCCCTACCCTGTGCTTTGACCTCTTTCTCCCCTCTCTCTCCAGATGAAATCTCGCGTCTTGTGATGGCCGGCCGCCCAACAACCTGCCCGCTTGACCCTATCCCCTCTTCTCTTCTCCAGACCATTTCCGGAGACCTTCTCCCTTACCTCACCTCGCTCATCAACTCATCCTTGACCGCTGGCTACGCCCCTTCCGTCTTCAAGAGAGCGAGAGTTGCACCCCTTCTGAAAAAACCTACACTCGATCCCTCCGATGTCAACAACTACAGACCAGTATCCCTTCTTTCTTTTCTCTCCAAAACTCTTGAACGTGCCGTCCTTGGCCAGCTCTCCTGCTATCTCTCTCAGAATGACCTTCTTGATCCAAATCAGTCAGGTTTCAAGACTTAGTCATTCAACTGAGACTGCTCTTCTCTGTGTCACGGAGGCGCTCCGCACTGCTAAAGCTAACTCTCTCTCCTCTGCTCTCATCCTTCTAGACCTATCGGCTGCCTTTGATACTGTGAACCATCAGATCCTCCTCTCCACCCTCTCCGAGTTGGGCATCTCCGGCGCGGCCCACGCTTGGATTGCGTCCTACCTGACAGGTCGCTCCTACCAGGTGGCGTGGCGAGAATCTGTCTCCGCACCACGTGCTCTCACCACTGGTGTCCCCCAGGGCTCTGTTCTAGGCCCTCTCCTATTCTCGCTATACACCAAGTCACTTGGCTCTGTCATATCCTCACATGGTCTCTCCTATCATTGCTATGCAGACGACACACAATTAATCTTCTCCTTTCCCCCTTCTGATAACCAGGTGGCGAATCGCATCTCTGCATCTCTGGCAGACATATCAGTGTGGATGACGGATCACCACCTCAAGCTGAACCTCGGCAAGACGGAGCTGCTCTTCCTCCCGGGGAAGGACTGCCCGTTCCATGATCTCGCCATCACGGTTGACAACTCCATTGTGTCCTCCTCCCAGAGTGCTAAGAACCTTGGCGTGATCCTGGACAACACCCTGTCGTTCTCAACTAACATCAAGGCGGTGACCCGTTCCTGTAGGTTCATGCTCTACAACATTCGCAGAGTACGACCCTGCCTCACACAGGAAGCGGCGCAGGTCCTAATCCAGGCACTTGTCATCTCCCGTCTGGATTACTGCAACTCGCTGTTGGCTGGGCTCCCTGCCTGTGCCATTAAACCCCTACAACTCATCCAGAACGCCGCAGCCCGTCTGGTGTTCAACCTTCCCAAGTTCTCTCACGTCACCCCGCTCCTCCGCTCTCTCCACTGGCTTCCAGTTGAAGCTTGCATCCGCTACAAGACCATGGTGCTTGCCTACGGAGCTGTGAGGGGAACGGCACCTCCGTACCTTCCGGCTCTGATCAGGCCCTACACCCAAACAAGGGCACTGCGTTCATCCACCTCTGGCCTGCTCGCCTCCCTACCTCTGAGGAAGTACAGTTCCCGCTCAGCCCAGTCAAAACTGTTCGCTGCTCTGGCACCCCAATGGTGGAACAAACTCCCTCACGACGCCAGGTCAGTGGAGTCAATCACCACCTTCCGGAGACACCTGAAACCCCACCTCTTTAAGGAATACCTAGGATAGGATAAAGTAATCCTTCTAACCCCCCCCCCTTAAAAGATTTAGATGCACTATTGTAAAGTGGTTGTTCCACTGGATATCATAAGGTGAATGCACCAATTTGTAAGTCGCTCTGGATAAGAGCGTCTGCTAAATGACTTAAATGTAAATGTAAATGTAATGCATCACAATCGGCCGTGATTGGGAGTCCCATAGGGCGGCGCACAATTGGCCTAAAGTCGTTAGGGTTTGGCAGTCATTGCAAATAATATTTTTTTTCTTAACTGACTTGCCTAGTTAAATAAAAATGTATTCATTAAAAAAGAGAAGACAAACACCTCGGTCAATGCGTGAATATAAATCCTCTGCAGTGGGCTATAATCACAGGGCCTTGAGGTTTTCACAAATATTTTATAATACAAAATAAGAAAACCAATCAGTCAGGGCCTCCCAAGTGGCGCAGCGGTCTAAGGTACTGCATCGCAATGCTATAGGCGTCACTACAGACCCGGGTTAGATCCCTGCAGGCTGACCTCGGTCGTCATTTAACCCTCTAAGTTTATTTAGTTTTAAAAATGTCTCTCTCCTGGAAATGCGTGTGAGTAAGAACAAAGTAAGCTTTAGTGTCACATTCTCTGGTCAATTCTATGGCATGGCAAACAGGTCATGTATATTTTGGAGGGTCAGGATGTGGTCAATCAAATGATGTTTCCACTCCCCATGGGAACATGGTCTGGACCAGGGCTAAAACGCAAATCTAAAAACCACCAACCATATTCAGACGATGGACTGATGTCGTCATGGCAACACTGGAAGGGCGTGAAAAGCATTTAAGGAGGAATTAAGGGGGGGGGGGGGGGGGGGTGGATAACATGTGCATGTGCGAAACACTAATCCTGCTGGACAATAGTCTGGTGGGAGATAAAGACAGTGCACTGCAGGCTTGGAGTGACAGCTTTAGATAGGCTCCATTAGGACTGGGATAAGGACTTAGCCAGGACTCACATTACACAAGTGCAGACTGGGAGAAGAGCTTCATACTCAGTGTGCATGTCCATGAGATACTGATGGTTCCAGTGGAGGGTCAGATGTGGGGGTGTAGACACAGGAATCGTTCAATTTGACCCCTCACTCATTCACACACACAGGTATGAATGGGCAGTGTTGTGTGGGGAGTGGGATTTATGGCCTGTGTATAGGTGTTGTGTTGTAATGTCAAAAACAGAGCCCAGAATAGACCTGCTCATTAGGACTGCTGTGTGTGTTCTGGTCTACATCTGTGTGATGTGATCAATCAGTTTATTCCAGTTCAGAATAAAACATATGTATTGTATTTTAACAGCAACAGTTCCAAACTAGACTTTCTTTCAACAATAATTTCTACAGTAAGATGTACAGTAGGCCTGATCATTTTTTTAAATCTGTACTGTTACTTAGGGTTGCACTATCAAAAAGCCTGTGTGTGTTCTGTTATTCATCTGTGTTATGTGATCAATCAGTTTATTCCAGTTCAGAATGAAAATAATTGATTGTATTTTAACAGCAACAGTTCCAACCTAGACAGATATATGAGTGTTTTTAATGGGGGAAATTAACATTAATATATATTTATATGGATATTTAATTTCATTGTTATTTGTTTTTGTATATATTGCATTTGTTTTAGGCATAAGTGCAATGAAATGTACCGATATTTATATATAGTTGCATATTTTCCTATGCTTGGGTCCCAGGAAAACACAGAATTTCTCATTTGGGTCCCAGGCTGAAAACGTTGAAGAACCCCTGACCTAAACGACTATTAATATACTTAATCAGACTGTCGTTCTTCTTTCCCCCAGGGCCCAGAATGTTGTTCAGATCACATCATATCATTTCACTACATCTACCCTGTAGAGATGTACACGCTGGAATACTTCACCTATCATCTACGGCCCTATGGATACAAGTACAGGTACAACCCTGATGCTGCAGCAGCTGAAATTGAGAGTAACACCACCACACCTGTCTCTGCTTAACACAGAGACATCACAGACGGACTACTGCACTGAAGAAAGCACTTATTACAGTGTCATGTTTAAATGCTGAAACAACAGCCTGACATTGCCACTTTCTTTGGTAAGCTGAGCAATGATGGAACCACTATCAAATTCATTGACATGGTAGTTTTAAACATATTTTGAAGCTATACATTGTTTGTTTACATAGACAACAAATACATGAATAATAGAGTAATATCGTTTTTTTGTGACGGGGGAGACAGTTGTACTAAGTTGAGTTCATTCTGTTGATAGAGTTTCACATTTCCTTTGCTTTTGTTGTACAATGTAAACAAATATCTATTTTACAGTCGAGTGTTCATTTTTACAACTTACAGTAAAACAAAGGTTAACATGATATTTTGTTCAAATGAAAATAGAAGTATGTACTTAATGTGTTCCCCAGATTTCTGGAGGTCTAGTGAAATATTCAATTCAGATTGTTAGCTAAAGATGAAATTTTGACTAATGTTCAGTACACAACAGATCATTTTATGTCATGATACTCCTGACCTGTGAGAATCTGTTCAGTGTTTTTGGTTTGGAAGTTAAGGTAGTCTTTTAATGGACAATTATTTGAAGCAACACAATGAGTAAAAACAAGAGTGTGTGAAAATATAAAAAATATAAACAGGTTGAATATTTGTACAGTACAGGGGGTGGTTCACAGACTACATAAAGAACACAATAGAGAAATAGAGTATACAGGTCCTCTCTGGAGCATCAGTGTAGCAGTGCTGTCGTTCACCTGAGCATTGGTCAAACTGTAACTGATAGAGAGACTGTGTCCCGATTCTCCACCCTTATCCCAAAGTATGGACTTACACACTCCACATCCTTGGGAGAATTGGGATGCAGCCATAGATAGATAGGAGCCCATGTCCTCAGTGCATCCCTCTGACATCAACATTGGGAAATGTGCAGGCTTTGCACACGGCCCAACTCTCTTTAAACAAAGCACAACTGTCTGGTTACATGAACTGGTTTTGTAACATTATGACGTAATCTGAACAAGGAAACAGATCTGAGTCTACCATAGACAAAACATTTATAGTGGGTGTATGGAAATGTGTGAAGAAATCCATGTACAGATGAGACAAACAGCAGCTTACTCCAGGGCTGTGCCAAGATACACAGTTTAACAAAGACTGTCATCAACCTCAAGCTAATTTCAAGCTATCAAATTATTAAAGTCATCCAGGGAGTATCAAAATATAACTTTTTCCCAAATGTAACTTTAAACAGGCCACGCAGTGAGCATAGTTGGGATGTGATGAGACATTATCTATAACGTTTAAAGAGTTTACAATACTGCAACTATGGTGACTGCTTTACATGCAATGCATTTTCACACTGTTTGTTTAAACTCAAATACTTACATTTTAAATAATCGCTGCTCTCTCACAGACGTCATAAACCAAAGGGTTATATAAAGGTTTTTAACATCATCGAAGTTATTGTCAAAGCAATTTTGGCCCTGTTCCATGCCGATCTACAGAAACAAGACATCCACATCACAAACCCCTTAAGGGGCTCTTCATTTGTGTTGTTAGAATAGGTCCCTTGTCTGTTCTTGCCACACTCTGATTGTTTTCACCTGTCTTTGTGCTTGTCTCCACCCCCCTCTAGGTCTTGCCCATCTTCCCCATTATCCCCTGTGCATTTATACCTGTGTTCTCTGTCTGTTTCCAGTTCATCAGGTCTTGCCAGTATGTTTTCCCGTCTTCCTGTTTCTCTCAAGTTTCTGTTAACTAGTTTCCCCGGTTCTGACCATTCTGCCTGCCCTGACCCCGAGCCTGCCTGCCGTTCTGTACCTGCCTGACTCTGACCCGATTACGAACCTCTGCCTGCCCTTGACCTGTCTTTTGCCTGCCCCCTGTTTGGGTCAATAAACATCTGTGATTCTAGCTGTCTGCATCTGGGTCTATCCTGAGTTCTGATAGTTATTTTATCAATGTATTTAGATAGGGCCTATGTTATTTGTATGGATTCCATGTTGTATTGACTGCTATGAGTGTCAGTGTAAATAAAACTTAACTAGAACCATATACTAGGCAGTCTAGCATCTAGACTTGAACTTGATCTAGATTCTTGAACTTGATCTAGAATCACATACTGGGCAGAGTCATGAAGTCGTCGATCAGGTACACGTGCTCCTCATCTGGGCCAGAGGTGATAGCAATCATCTCAGCCTGGAATTCTGCGTACAGCGGGTCTTTCTTATTTACCACTCTGATGACAAACATCTCAATGCCGGCGGCGTCCTCAGGCTGCACTGCATCACGCCGGTGTGCCTGCCCATCGGTTAGTACCACGGCGACTTTATGAACACCGGGCCGCGAAGGCCTGGAACAGCTGGTTGGCTCTCAAGATGGCACTACCCATAATGGTGCCCTCGCCCAGGTATAGCATCTTCCTCACCGCAGTCAGAGAAATTACATAGATTGAGAGAAATTACATAGATAGACAGACAGACAGATATACCAGTGGATGAATGTGTGAGTGTAATTAACATCACTCTGTGGGAGGAAGAAGAAAACGCTATTAAGATATAAAAATATGGTTGAGCGACTTAACAAAGGTGCCATTATGAAACAGTATGCATGTTGTGCCACACAGGACTGTAACTGCCAAACAAACACACACAGACCGGTTCAATGGCAACATGGACACACACAACCATTTGCTGTTCACTATGAATGTTTCTGTTGATGTGCTTAACAATACTGTCATATTACTGTACACAGGGAGATTGGTGGAGACTGTGGGAGGAAAGGAGACAAGGGATAATTTGGAGAGCCAGGGTCTATAGGACCCATGGTATGATAGTCTTCTGGTCCCATCATGGTTATAAAATAACATACAGTTGAAGTTGGAAGTTTACATACACTTAGGTTGGAGTCATTAGAAGAAACTTTCTGTCTCATGTAACCATACCAAATATAACATGTCACACTAATTTGAGTGTCCAGGATTTAGATTTACTATGTTATGTCCAGTGGTGACCAGTCATTCAGGCCAGGTGGGGCCCCAAAATATTTTTTGGGGGGGCTTTTCTGTTTTGCATGTTATTTTGGCATTAATTCGTGTCACATATCAGTTTGCAAACAATGTAAAAATAATATATCATTGAGTTAATAAAGCTGCATAGAAACGTGGTCTCTTTTCTTGAGTAAGGCAGCTCCAAAATGCAGGTGTTTCAGCGTAGCTCAGTGTTTCCTGTGGTGGTTTTGCGCCGTGATTGTCTCAGTGTTCTGTCACTCATGAGGACACTACGTCATCACCAAGTCTAAGGGTAGAGCTAGAACATTCTAGCCTAGAGTTACAATAGAAGTGCCCATCCAAGAAGGCTCAAGGTCATTGGCCACTGATAAAATGATGTCAAATCACATTACATCTACAATAGCTTTGATTGCACTGATCATGTCAACATCATACTTTCAAAATCTTAGCTAACAGTCATCATCACGAATCAAGTCGACAATCTACTGGCAAATCCTTTATAATCCTTGTCATATGAAAAGAAGTAATGAAGAGAAATTATAGATAAAACTTATCGGTGCTCATCGGCCATTGGACATAAACATTACACAACAAGTTGGAAATCGCAAATTCAACAATGAGTGGTTTGGAAGGAATCAGTGTGGCTAACAATCAATCAGTGTGGCTAGCAATCACTAGCCTGCTATTCAGTGGAGTGGCTGTGTGGTCCAAAGTCTAAGATTAAGGGTCTCTTTTCCTAGTTTAAAATTATAAACATTCAACATTGGCCATGCTGTCAATGAAGCATGATTTGTGCCGTGCTCAAAACAACTGTTAACTCGGAACTGCAAAATCGGACTTTAGTGAGTTCAAGACAACTGGGAACTTTGGGAAAAACGAGCTATGACTGGGAAAATACATTTTGAACTTTCATCCAACTTGGAATTGTAAATTCGGAACTCGGGCCTCTTTCTAGAGCTAACACCTGAAGGTCACTGACGTCATCATGATTCAATCCTTTTTTCCCCCCAGAGTTCCCAGTTGTCTTGAAAGCACCCTAAATCCAGAGAATGCCAGACTAGGACAGCCGCGCTACCTTCCTGTTCAAGTGAGCACAACAAGGTGAGTCCAAAAAATGTATTGTATGCTGCTGCGTAAATGATGTAATATGCCAGGGAGATATGTATACTGTAGTTAAGAAAGTAAGACAAAGTGTATGTTGTGTAGTAAGCTGTTAGTAGCCCATGTGCCTCACGCTAATAATTTGGTCTATTTACCCCTCTTAATTTTGCCTACTGTTCTGACTTGGTGGTGCACATGTAGCCTATAACCTGTTTTGAGAAATGCAATCATCAAATATTGTAAGAGCTTTCATTGTCTGCTTATATGCCCCCTTTATTTATCCTACGGTTCTAACTTGGAGTACAGGGAGAACACTGTAAGAACGGCCCATGTTCTCAATTCTGTTGCTGTACATTTCAAAAGTGCTGAACAAATAGTTATATTGACTATGTCCGTCCTAGCTCACTCATTAATGTCGTAATCGAAATTACGGATTGCCTCTTATCCGCTTGTCGTCCTCTTATGCCATAGTTTGTACATCTCAATTGTCAGTAGAAACCACATTTGTTTAAGCAAATCAGCCATAATCAGCTATGTTTTTTTAAAAGGCAGTAAATGAGGCTGAATGACCTATTTTGCTGCCAGACAAGGCTCCGCTGATAGCCAGGTGTAGCAGTGGTAAGGTGTTTGGACTGCTCAAATCAAATCAAATTTTATTGGTCACATACACGTGTTTAGCAGATGTTATTGCGGGTGTAGCGAAATGCTTGTGCTTCTAGTTCCGACAGTGCAGCAATATCTAACAATTTCACAACATATACCCAATACACACAAATCTAAGTAGAGGAATGGAATTCAGAATATATAAATATATGGACGAGCAATCTCAGAGCGGCATAGACTAAGATACAGTAGAATAGTATAGAATGCAGTATATACTGTACACGAGGAGTAATGCAAGAAATGTAAACATTATTAAAGTGACATTACTAAAGTGACTAGTTTTCCACTTATTAAAGTGGCCAATGATTTCAAGTCTGTGTATATAGGCAGCAGCCTCTCTGTGCTAGTGATGGCTATTTAACAGTCTGACGGCCTTGAGATAGATGCTGTCCGTCTCTCTGTCCCCAGGGTGAACAGGTAGTGGCTCGGGTGGTTGCTGTCCTTGATGATCTTGTTGGCCTTCCTGTGACATAAGGTGCTGTAGGTGTCCTGGAGGGAAGGTAGTTGATGCGTTGATGCGTTGTGCAGACCGAACCACCCTCTGGAGAGCTCTGCGGTTGTGGGCGGTACAGTTGCCTGTACCAGGCGGTAATACAGCCCGACAGGATGCTCTCAATTGTGCATCTGTAAAAGTTTGTGAAGGTTTTAGGTGACAAGCCAAATTTCTTCAGCCTCCTGAGGTTGAAGAGGCACTGTTGCGCCTTCTTCACCACACTGTCTGTGTGGGTGGACCATTTCAGTTTGTCAGTGATGTGTACGCCGAGGAACTTAAAACTTTCCACCTTCTCCACTGCTGTCTCGTCGATGTGGATAGGGGGGTGCTCCCTCTGCGTTTTCCTGAAGTCCACAATCATCTCCTTCATTTTGTTGACGTTGAGTGAGAGGTTATTTTACTGGCCCCACACTCCCAGAGCCCTCACCTCCTCCCTGTAGGCTGTCTCGTAGTTGTTGGTAATCAATGCTGTTGGGACAAACTAACAGTTTGTGGGTACCGTTCGTCACCGTTATCGTGCAATTAATGTATTTTTTTGTGTTTTATTGTGTAGTGGCTTTGCTGGCATGCATCCCAGCATAGATTTTTCCCCCACCAAGATTTCCATGCTAAAATCACCACTGGTTATGTCTAGTCTATGATACCAGGCTGTAAAATGCAGTGAAGCAAAACAGCGGTTGCTGGCTTTCTTGTCAATGCTTCTGGGAAACCTGGCGGAAACAGTGCACATATTTGGAATATTGGGCAGGCGTTTGCATAGAGGGCCTGATTGAAAATGTAGATAGGCACAACTTAGACTTTCTTGATGTCAATGGGAGACTTTCTTAAAAATGTTGTGTGAAGATCTCAAGTCCGAAAACCACTCAGACTGAAAAAGTTGAAGAATTCCAAGTGGCATTCCACACATGAAGGGAACCTCAGATGACACTCATAACAGCCATATAATCGAACCCTATACTTAGCCCATAGAATTTCCTTCAAAAAACACTTAAAACCAAACCCAGGCATAAATCCTAATGCCTCCTCTATTAAAGATGACCCACCTTAAACCCTAACATTCTCTAACATCTACAGCAGGGATGGGCAACTTTGATGGGTGTGGGGGCCACTCAAAAACCAAACTCATCATAAGGGTCCCAGTGGCTCGTGTGTCTGTGTACCCACATCCATACCCCTCCAACTTGCGAGCAAAACATTTTAGCGGCCCCCTCGTAATAGCGAAGGGGGGAAAAAAAATCTGTTTTAAAGTTAGTTTACTGCAATTCTGCACATTTTGCCATGGGGCATAGAGAAAATGTTGCAGTTTTAAAGCAAGTTTGCTACATTTCTAATCATTTTGCCATGGGGCGGAGATAACATTGTGCAGTTTTACAGCTAATTTCCTGCAATTCTACACATTTTGCCATAGGTTGAAGGCAAATGTTTGCAGTTTTTAATACAATAGCTGATGATCAATGGGCCCCACCCCGCTCGGTAATTCGAACATGCTTACTACAAGTTTAGATAGCTGGCCACTACACTAACTTACCAACCTAAAAAAAAAAAATGACATGGGCTAGTTGAGTGACTGGTGATGCACAACCAAATTTCGAAATTGCACCTTGTGTATTCTATTATTCTAACTATCAACAGTAAGTTGAGAAGTTTTTTTGGGGGGGGAATTGGTCTGAGGGCCTATAAAAGGGGACTCCAGTCTATAATTTTCCACAGCAGTTGTGACCAACCAGCCGTTAACCCTAACATTTCCCATATTACCTGCTCAGGTAGCTAGCCTATAACTAGGACCTGGACAAATTCTTGACCATTTTGGTCGTCATTGTCAAAGGTTTCACTGCAGAAGTCATAGAAAGGACCCAGTTCCACAAGAGTGCAGTGGACCACACTTTAAGGGTATAAGATGTTATTTTGGACATCCAACCCTGTCTGGATTCTCTGAAAGCACCACTATTGTGTTTAAGCTTCTGTTATCAATACAGGTGCCATTCATAACTTATCATATTTCATTATGACGCATAATATTGCTTGGAATTGCCTTTCAAAGGTGAAGCACCAGTCAGGGAGTCTAGTTGTAGTGGATAAATATTGACTTTGTGTTCAGGAAATGTTCATTCAGCGAGCCTGACGTATAGGGCATGTTCAATATTTTGTCACGCAGGAGAGGGTGACTGGTAAACTCACTCAATTAAGTTGTGTAAGGCCCAGCACAATATTTGTCCATCCTGTACTTCAAAGGTTGACTATTCAGGATATCCTTGAGTTAATCAGTATGACTCTTATACTGGAAGCAGACAATGCTGTGTTTAACGTAGGTGTATGCAGGTAGGCCAGAACTACCAAAGGTTTCTATAGGACTGTGGGTGGTTGTCTGGGTAAACATTCTAGATCCCCCAAACCTTCAAAAAATAGAACTCTACCTTTTCTCCAGGAATTCCTTTCCCACGCACCCTCTGTCCCTCGCAGTCCTGGCAAACCAATCTCACCCTGTTTCAAGACACAAAGAAAATGCAGACAATAAACAAGTTAACAAGTTATGTAATAACTATTTCAAATGTCTGTGCTCTTTATACTCTATAGTAGATGTACAATGGGGCCTAATGAACTTTGACCTCTAAATTAACTTTGACACCATGCTTACCTTAGGGTCGACCGCTCCATCTTCCCCAAGTATACCAGGTATCCCAGAGGATCCGTCAGGTCCTGGTTCACCCTGGAGACTGACCACAGATCAGACACACACCTCCACATTCAACACCTGCTCATCTCAGCTGTATATTGTATGCTGCATTGGAGACCTTGCCACACACTCACCTTTGTCCCTGGCTCCACGACTCCTCTCTCTCCCTGTGGTCCGTGCTGCCCTGGGAAGCCCTGGTCACCCTGTGGAGAAGACAACTGAATCAGTCCCTGATTAGAGGACCTGGACCCTCTCTTTCTAAAATTATCTGCCGCAATTGTTGCAACCCCTATTACTAGCCTGTTCAACCTCTCTTTCATATCGTCTGAAAACCCCAAAGATTGGAAAGCTGCCGCGGTCAGGAAAACCCATCAATCCTGGCAACCCTGGGGCTCCTGTGTTTCCCTGGAAGTCAGAAGTTAGAGGATCAGGGGATAAGAGGTAATCCCTTAGTGCAGGGGTTCCCAATTTTTTTTTTTGCATCGGGACCCCATTTATGATAGCAACCTCATGAAGGACCCTGTCATAATATCAGAACACAACTCCTACTACAGTGTGATAAAAATGGCATACAAGAGGTTTTACTATGACTTCTGCAGTGCATGGCCGGACTTATCAAGTCTCGGCCCCGGGACTGAACATTTTAAAAGGCCCCCCTCTTGGCATCAGAGACAATTTTCACCTTTTAAAGCACATTTCCTGCTATTCTACAAATTTAGACTTGGGGAAGAGAGACAATTCTGTCGCCGGACCCCCTGCATTATCCCCACTTTGAGAACCCCTGCCTTACTGTACGCCATGTTTTCATGACCATCATCACCATAGACACACAGCACTTCAATACCTCCCATCTTGAGGTGGTTTAGGTTAAGGTCAGGGTTAGGGTCAACATACCTTGTCACCTTTGAACCTTGAACCCATGTCATCCTGAAACACATAAGACACTGAGCCATTATCTAGGTACATACTTCACTGTATGAGTATGAGAGTACTCCAGTACATGTCATATCTCACATACAGCATAGCGTACACATACAGTACATATCCAAGCTAGACTATCAGTGGGTTGAACAGCTAGTGATGGTGTCTCACCTTAGGCCCTGGTAGACCCTCTCCTGGGAACCCTTGCGTTCCCTGAAGCCCTGGAGGACCAATCAGACCCTAGTAGACATACTAAAGAAGATCAGGTCTTCCCTGGTTTCCTTTATCACCCTAGGTGTTCTGACACAGGATAAGTTAGGGTTAGAGTCTGAGAGATTACTAGAGAGATCACTAGAGATCGTATGATAGAAAAGAGGTAGAAGTCACCCCTAACAACAGATTTAAACTGGCCTTAGGTGTAGGAAACCCAACGCCAGTATCCCCTGGAGGTCCCATCACTCCACTAGGTCACCCTGGGAAAGAGGGGCATCATTCACCTTTCCCCAACTTTCTCTGTACATTTTAGCTGTATCTTTATCTAGAACATTTCTGGAGGTATAGGAAGTTTAGCATCATCCTTACTTTAGTTCCTACAGGTTCTTCAGGGCCCTGGTCCCCAGGACCTCCACTAAGTGGTGCAGCGGTCTAAGGCACTGCATCTCAGTGCTAGAGGTGTCACTACAGACCCTGGTTCGATTCCAGGCTTCTTTCCACTCCTCTCCTCTTTTGACCTCACCCTCTCACCTTCCCCCCCTACTCACAAGGCAGGCAATACGCTTGACCTCATCTTTACTAGATGCTGTTCTTCCACTAATCTCATTGCAACTCCCCTCCAAGTCTCCGACCACTACCTTGTATCCTTTTCCCTCTCGCTCTCATCCAACACTTCCCACTCTGCCCCTACTCGGATGGTATCGCGCCGTCCCAACCTTCGCTCTCTCTCCCCCGCTACTCTCTCCTCTTCCATCCTATCATCTCTTCCCTCTGCTCAAACCTTCTCCAACCTATCTCCTGATTCTGCCTCCTCAACCCTCCTCTCCTCCCTTTCTGCATCCTTTGACTCTCTATGTCCCCTATCCTCCAGGACGGCTCGGTCCTCCCCTCCTGCTCCGTGGCTCGACGACTCATTGCGAGCTCACAGAACAGGGCTCCGGGCAGCCGAGCGGAAATGGAGGAAAACTCGCCTCCCTGCAGACCTGGCATCCTTTCACTCCCTCCTCTCTACATTTTCCTCTTCTGTCTCTGCTGCTAAAGCCACTTTCTACCACTCTAAATTCCAAGCATCTGCCTCTAACCCTAGGAAGCTCTTTGCCACCTTCTCCTCCCTCCTGAATCCTCCTCCCCCCTCCCCCCCCCCCCCCCCCCCCCCCCCCCCCCCCCCCCCCCCCCCCCCCCCCCCCCCCCCCCCCCCCCCCCCCCCCCCCCCCCCCCCCTCCTCCCTCTCCGCGGATGACTTCGTCAACCATTTTGAAAAGAAGGTCGACGACATCCGATCCTCGTTTGCTAAGTCAAACGACACCGCTGGTTCTGCTCACACTGCCCTACCCTGTGCTTTGACCTCTTTCTCCCCTCTCTCTCCAGATGAAATCTCGCGTCTTGTGATGGCCGGCCGCCCAACAACCTGCCCGCTTGACCCTATCCCCTCTTCTCTTCTCCAGACCATTTCCGGAGACCTTCTCCCTTACCTCACCTCGCTCATCAACTCATCCTTGACCGCTGGCTACGCCCCTTCCGTCTTCAAGAGAGCGAGAGTTGCACCCCTTCTGAAAAAACCTACACTCGATCCCTCCGATGTCAACAACTACAGACCAGTATCCCTTCTTTCTTTTCTCTCCAAAACTCTTGAACGTGCCGTCCTTGGCCAGCTCTCCTGCTATCTCTCTCAGAATGACCTTCTTGATCCAAATCAGTCAGGTTTCAAGACTAGTCATTCAACTGAGACCGCTCTTCTCTGTGTCACGGAGGCGCTCCGCACTGCTAAAGCTAACTCTCTCTCCTCTGCTCTCATCCTTCTAGACCTATCGGCTGCCTTTGATACTGTGAACCATCAGATCCTCCTCTCCACCCTCTCCGAGTTGGGCATCTCCGGCGCGGCCCACGCTTGGATTGCGTCCTACCTGACAGGTCGCTCCTACCAGGTGGCGTGGCGAGAATCTGTCTCCGCACCACGTGCTCTCACCACTGGTGTCCCCCAGGGCTCTGTTCTAGGCCCTCTCCTATTCTCGCTATACACCAAGTCACTTGGCTCTGTCATATCCTCACATGGTCTCTCCTATCATTGCTATGCAGACGACACACAATTAATCTTCTCCTTTCCCCCTTCTGATAACCAGGTGGCGAATCGCATCTCTGCATCTCTGGCAGACATATCAGTGTGGATGACGGATCACCACCTCAAGCTGAACCTCGGCAAGACGGAGCTGCTCTTCCTCCCGGGGAAGGACTGCCCGTTCCATGATCTCGCCATCACGGTTGACAACTCCATTGTGTCCTCCTCCCAGAGTGCTAAGAACCTTGGCGTGATCCTGGACAACACCCTGTCGTTCTCAACTAACATCAAGGCGGTGACCCGTTCCTGTAGGTTCATGCTCTACAACATTCGCAGAGTACGACCCTGCCTCACACAGGAAGCGGCGCAGGTCCTAATCCAGGCACTTGTCATCTCCCGTCTGGATTACTGCAACTCGCTGTTGGCTGGGCTCCCTGCCTGTGCCATTAAACCCCTACAACTCATCCAGAACGCCGCAGCCCGTCTGGTGTTCAACCTTCCCAAGTTCTCTCACGTCACCCCGCTCCTCCGCTCTCTCCACTGGCTTCCAGTTGAAGCTTGCATCCGCTACAAGACCATGGTGCTTGCCTACGGAGCTGTGAGGGGAACGGCACCTCCGTACCTTCCGGCTCTGATCAGGCCCTACACCCAAACAAGGGCACTGCGTTCATCCACCTCTGGCCTGCTCGCCTCCCTACCTCTGAGGAAGTACAGTTCCCGCTCAGCCCAGTCAAAACTGTTCGCTGCTCTGGCACCCCAATGGTGGAACAAACTCCCTCACGACGCCAGGTCAGTGGAGTCAATCACCACCTTCCGGAGACACCTGAAACCCCACCTCTTTAAGGAATACCTAGGATAGGATAAAGTAATCCTTCTAACCCCCCCCCCTTAAAAGATTTAGATGCACTATTGTAAAGTGGTTGTTCCACTGGATATCATAAGGTGAATGCACCAATTTGTAAGTCGCTCTGGATAAGAGCGTCTGCTAAATGACTTAAATGTAAATGTAAATGTAATGCATCACAATCGGCCGTGATTGGGAGTCCCATAGGGCGGCGCACAATTGGCCTAAAGTCGTTAGGGTTTGGCAGTCATTGCAAATAATATTTTTTTTCTTAACTGACTTGCCTAGTTAAATAAAAATGTATTCATTAAAAAGAGAAGACAAACACCTCGGTCAATGCGTGAATATAAATCCTCTGCAGTGGGCTATAATCACAGGGCCTTGAGGTTTTCACAAATATTTTATAATACAAAATAAGAAAACCAATCAGTCAGGGCCTCCCAAGTGGCGCAGCGGTCTAAGGTACTGCATCGCAATGCTATAGGCGTCACTACAGACCCGGGTTAGATCCCTGCAGGCTGACCTCGGTCGTCATTTAACCCTCTAAGTTTATTTAGTTTTAAAAATGTCTCTCTCCTGGAAATGCGTGTGAGTAAGAACAAAGTAAGCTTTAGTGTCACATTCTCTGGTCAATTCTATGGCATGGCAAACAGGTCATGTATATTTTGGAGGGTCAGGATGTGGTCAATCAAATGATGTTTCCACTCCCCATGGGAACATGGTCTGGACCAGGGCTAAAACGCAAATCTAAAAACCACCAACCATATTCAGACGATGGACTGATGTCGTCATGGCAACACTGGAAGGGCGTGAAAAGCATTTAAGGAGGAATTAAGGGGGGGGGGGGGGGGGGGGGGTGGATAACATGTGCATGTGCGAAACACTAATCCTGCTGGACAATAGTCTGGTGGGAGATAAAGACAGTGCACTGCAGGCTTGGAGTGACAGCTTTAGATAGGCTCCATTAGGACTGGGATAAGGACTTAGCCAGGACTCACATTACACAAGTGCAGACTGGGAGAAGAGCTTCATACTCAGTGTGCATGTCCATGAGATACTGATGGTTCCAGTGGAGGGTCAGATGTGGGGGTGTAGACACAGGAATCGTTCAATTTGACCCCTCACTCATTCACACACACAGGTATGAATGGGCAGTGTTGTGTGGGGAGTGGGATTTATGGCCTGTGTATAGGTGTTGTGTTGTAATGTCAAAAACAGAGCCCAGAATAGACCTGCTCATTAGGACTGCTGTGTGTGTTCTGGTCTACATCTGTGTGATGTGATCAATCAGTTTATTCCAGTTCAGAATAAAACATATGTATTGTATTTTAACAGCAACAGTTCCAAACTAGACTTTCTTTCAACAATAATTTCTACAGTAAGATGTACAGTAGGCCTGATCATTTTTTTAAATCTGTACTGTTACTTAGGGTTGCACTATCAAAAAGCCTGTGTGTGTTCTGTTATTCATCTGTGTTATGTGATCAATCAGTTTATTCCAGTTCAGAATGAAAATAATTGATTGTATTTTAACAGCAACAGTTCCAACCTAGACAGATATATGAGTGTTTTTAATGGGGGAAATTAACATTAATATATATTTATATGGATATTTAATTTCATTGTTATTTGTTTTTGTATATATTGCATTTGTTTTAGGCATAAGTGCAATGAAATGTACCGATATTTATATATAGTTGCATATTTTCCTATGCTTGGGTCCCAGGAAAACACAGAATTTCTCATTTGGGTCCCAGGCTGAAAACGTTTGAAGAACCCCTGACCTAAACGACTATTAATATACTTAATCAGACTGTCGTTCTTCTTTCCCCCAGGGCCCAGAATGTTGTTCAGATCACATCATATCATTTCACTACATCTACCCTGTAGAGATGTACACGCTGGAATACTTCACCTATCATCTACGGCCCTATGGATACAAGTACAGGTACAACCCTGATGCTGCAGCAGCTGAA
Source organism: Salvelinus namaycush (assembly GCF_016432855.1). Lineage (NCBI taxonomy): Eukaryota > Metazoa > Chordata > Actinopteri > Salmoniformes > Salmonidae > Salvelinus > Salvelinus namaycush. The sequence goes on along the minus strand of NW_024058480.1, from coordinate 7,902 downwards.
ATTGAGAGTAACACCACCACACCTGTCTCTGCTTAACACAGAGACATCACAGACGGACTACTGCACTGAAGAAAGCACTTATTACAGTGTCATGTTTAAATGCTGAAACAACAGCCTGACATTGCCACTTTCTTTGGTAAGCTGAGCAATGATGGAACCACTATCAAATTCATTGACATGGTAGTTTTAAACATATTTTGAAGCTATACATTGTTTGTTTACATAGACAACAAATACATGAATAATAGAGTAATATCGTTTTTTTGTGACGGGGGAGACAGTTGTACTAAGTTGAGTTCATTCTGTTGATAGAGTTTCACATTTCCTTTGCTTTTGTTGTACAATGTAAACAAATATCTATTTTACAGTCGAGTGTTCATTTTTTACAACTTACAGTAAACAAAGGTTAACATGATATTTTGTTCAAATGAAAATAGAAGTATGTACTTAATGTGTTCCCCAGATTTCTGGAGGTCTAGTGAAATATTCAATTCAGATTGTTAGCTAAAGATGAAATTTTGACTATGTTCAGTACACAACAGATCATTTTATGTCATGATACTCCTGACCTGTGAGAATCTGTTCAGTGTTTTTGGTTTGGAAGTTAAGGTGTCTTTAATGGACAATTATTTGAAGCAACACAATGAGTAAAAACAAGAGTGTGTGAAAATATAAAAAATATAAACAGGTTGAATATTTGTACAGTACAGGGGGTGGTTCACAGACTACATAAAGAACACAATAGAGAAATAGAGTATACAGGTCCTCTCTGGAGCATCAGTGTAGCAGTGCTGTCGTTCACCTGAGCATTGGTCAAACTGTAACTGATAGAGAGACTGTGTCCCGATTCTCCACCCTTATCCCAAAGTATGGACTTACACACTCCACATCCTTGGGAGAATTGGGATGCAGCCATAGATAGATAGGAGCCCATGTCCTCAGTGCATCCCTCTGACATCAACATTGGGAAATGTGCAGGCTTTGCACACGGCCCAACTCTCTTTAAACAAAGCACAACTGTCGGTTACATGAACTGGTTTTGTAACATTATGACGTAATCTGAACAAGGAAACAGATCTGAGTCTACCATAGACAAAACATTTATAGTGGGTGTATGGAAATGTGTGAAGAAATCCATGTACAGATGAGACAAACAGCAGCTTACTCCAGGGCTGTGCCAAGATACACAGTTTAACAAAGACTGTCATCAACCTCAAGCTAATTTCAAGCTATCAAATTATTAAAGTCATCCAGGGAGTATCAAAATATAACTTTTTCCCAAATGTAACTTTAAACAGGCCACGCAGTGAGCATAGTTGGGATGTGATGAGACATTATCTATAACGTTTAAAGAGTTTACAATACTGCAACTATGGTGACTGCTTTACATGCAATGCATTTTCACACTGTTTGTTTAAACTCAAATACTTACATTTTAAATAATCGCTGCTCTCTCACAGACGTCATAAACCAAAGGGTTATATAAAGGTTTTTTAACATCATCAAGTTATTGTCAAAGCAATTTTGGCCCTGTTCCATGCCGATCTACAGAAACAAGACATCCACATCACAAACCCCTTAAGGGGCTCTTCATTTGTGTTGTTAGAATAGGTCCCTTGTCTGTTCTTGCCACACTCTGATTGTTTTCACCTGTCTTTGTGCTTGTCTCTTCCCCCATTATCCCCTGTGCATTTATACCTGTGTTCTCTGTCTGTTTCCAGTTCGTCAGGTCTTGCCAGTATGTTTTCCCGTCTTCCTGTTCTCTCAAGTTTCTGTTAACTAGTTTCCCCGGTTGTGACCATTCTGCCTGCCCTGACCCCGAGCCTGCCTGCCATTCTGTACCTGCCTGACTCTGACCCGATTACGAACCTCTGCCTGCCCTTGACCTGTCTTTTGCCTGCCCCCTGTTTGGGTCAATAAACATCTGTGATTCTAGCTGTCTGCATCTGGGTCTTATCCTGAGTTCTGATAGTTATTTTATCAATGTATTTAGATAGGCTATGTTATTTGCATGGATTCCATGTTGTATTGACTGCTATGAGTGTCAGTGTAAATAAAACTAACTAGAACCATATACTAGGCAGTCTAGCATCTAGACTTGAACTTGATCTAGATTCTTGAACTTGATCTAGAATCACATACTGGGCAGAGTCATGAAGTCGTCGATCAGGTACACGTGCTCCTCATCTGGGCCAGAGGTGATAGCAATCATCTCAGCCTGGAATTCTGCGTACAGCGGGTCTTTCTTATTTACCCACTCTGATGACAAACATCTCAATGCCGGCGGCGTCCTCAGGCTGCACTGCATCACGCCGGTGTGCCTGCCCATCGGTTAGTACCACGGCGACTTTATGAACACCGGGCCGCAAGGCCTGGAACAGCTGGTTGGCTCTCAAGATGGCACTACCCCATAATGGTGCCCTCGCCCAGGTATAGCATCTTCCTCACCGCAGTCAGAGAAATTACATAGATTGAGAGAAATTACATAGATAGGACAGACAGACAGATATACCAGTGGATGAATGTGTGAGTGTAATTAACATCACTCTGTGGGAGGAAGAAGAAAACGCTATTAAGATATAAAAATATGGTTTGAGCGACTTAACAAAAGGTGCCATTATGAAACAGTATGCATGTTGTGCCACACAGGACTGTAACTGCCAAACAAACACACACAGACCGGTTCAATGGCAACATGGACACACACAACCATTGCTGTTCACTATGAATGTTTCTTGTGATGTGCTTAACAATACTGTCATATTACTGTACACAGGGAGACAGGGCAGATTGGTGGAGACTGTGGGAGGAAAGGAGACAAGGGATAATTTGGAGAGCCAGGGTCTATAGGACCCATGGTATGATAGCTCTTCTGGTCCCATCATGGTTATAAAATAACATACAGTTGAAGTTGGAAGTTTACATACACTTAGGTTGGAGTCATTAGAAGAAACTTTCTGTCTCATGTAACCATACCAAATATAACATGTCACACTAATTTTGAGTGTCCAGGATTTAGATTTACTATGCTATGTCCAGTGGTGACCAGTCATTCAGGCCAGGTGGGGCCCCAAATATTTTTGGGGGGGGCTTTTCTGTTTTTGCATGTTATTTTGGCATTAATTCGTGTCACATATCAGTTTTGCAAAACAATGTAAAAAATAATATATCATTGAGTTAATAAAGCCTGCATAGAAACGTGGTCTCTTTTCTTGAGTAAGGCAGCTCCAAAATGCAGGTTGGTTTCAGCGTAGCTCAGTGTTTCTGTGGTGGTTTTGCGCGCGTGATTGTCTCAGTGTTCTGTCACTCATGAGGACACTACGTCATCCCCAAGTCTAAGGGTTAGAGCTTAGAACATTCTAGCCTAGAGTTACAATAGAAGTGCCCATCCAAGAAGGCTCAAGGTCATTGGCCACTGATAAAATGATGTCAAATCACATTACATATACAATAGCTTTGATTGCACTTGATCATGTCAACATCATACTTTCAAAATCTTAGCTAACAGTCATCATCACGAATCAAGTCGACAATCTACTGGCAAATCCTTTATAATACTTGTCATATGAAAAGAAGTAATGAAGAGAAATTATAGATAAAACTTATCGGTGCTCATCGGCCATTGGACATAAACATTACACAAACAAGTGGAAATCGCAAATTCAACAATGAGTGGTTTGGAAGGAATCAGTGTGGCTAACAATCAATCAGTGTGGCTAGCAATCACTAGCCTGCTATTCAGTGGAGTGGCTGTGTTGTCCCAAAGTCTAAGATTAAGGGTCTCTTTTCCTAGTTTAAATTATAAACATTCAACATTGGCCATGCTGTCAATGAAGCTTGATTTGTGCCGTGCTCAAAACAACTGTTAACTCGGAACTGCAAAATCGGACTTTAGTGAGTTCAAGACAACTGGGAATTTGGGAAAAACGAGCTATGACTGGGAAAATACATTTTGAACTTTCATCCAACTTGGAATTGTAAATTCGGAACTCGGGCCTCTTTCTAGAGCTAACACCTGAAGGTCACTGACGTCATCATGATTCAACCTTTTTTCCCCCCAGAGTTCCCAGTTGTCTTGAAAGCACCCTAAATCCAGAGAATGCCAGACTAGGACAGCCGCGCTACCTTCCTGTTCAAGTGAGCACAACAAGGTGAGTCCAAAAAATGTATTGTATGCTGCTGCGTAAATGATGTAATATGCCAGGGAGATATGTATACTGTAGTTAAGAAAGTAAGACAAAGTGTATGTTGTGTAGTAAGCTGTTAGTAGCCCATGTGCCTCACGCTAATAATTTGGTCTATTTACCCCTCTTAATTTTGCCTACTGTTCTGACTTGGTGGTGCACATGTAGCCTATAACCTGTTTTGAGAAATGCAATCATCAAATATTGTAAGAGCTTTCATTGTCTGCTTATATGCCCCCTTTATTTATCCTACGGTTCTAACTTGGAGTACAGGGAGAACACTGTAAGAACGGCCCATGTTCTCAATTCTGTTGCTGTACATTTCAAAAGTGCTGAACAAATAGTTATATTGACTATGTCCGTCCTAGCTCACTCATTAATGTCGTAATCGAAATTACGGATTGCCTCTTATCCGCTTGTCGTCCTCTTATGCCATAGTTTGTACATCTCAATTGTCAGTAGAAACCACATTTGTTTAAGCAAATCAGCCATAATCAGCTATGTTTTTTTAAAAGGCAGTAAATGAGGCTGAATGACCTATTTTGCTGCCAGACAAGGCTCCGCTGATAGCCAGGTGTAGCAGTGGTAAGGTGTTTGGACTGCTCAAATCAAATCAAATTTTATTGGTCACATACACGTGTTTAGCAGATGTTATTGCGGGTGTAGCGAAATGCTTGTGCTTCTAGTTCCGACAGTGCAGCAATATCTAACAATTTCACAACATATACCCAATACACACAAATCTAAGTAGAGGAATGGAATTCAGAATATATAAATATATGGACGAGCAATCTCAGAGCGGCATAGACTAAGATACAGTAGAATAGTATAGAATGCAGTATATACTGTACACGAGGAGTAATGCAAGAAATGTAAACATTATTAAAGTGACATTACTAAAGTGACTAGTTTTCCACTTATTAAAGTGGCCAATGATTTCAAGTCTGTGTATATAGGCAGCAGCCTCTCTGTGCTAGTGATGGCTATTTAACAGTCTGACGGCCTTGAGATAGATGCTGTCCGTCTCTCTGTCCCCAGGGTGAACAGGTAGTGGCTCGGGTGGTTGCTGTCCTTGATGATCTTGTTGGCCTTCCTGTGACATAAGGTGCTGTAGGTGTCCTGGAGGGAAGGTAGTTGATGCGTTGATGCGTTGTGCAGACCGAACCACCCTCTGGAGAGCTCTGCGGTTGTGGGCGGTACAGTTGCTGTACCAGGCGGTAATACAGCCCGACAGGATGCTCTCAATTGTGCATCTGTAAAAGTTTGTGAAGGTTTTAGGTGACAAGCCAAATTTCTTCAGCCTCCTGAGGTTGAAGAGGCACTGTTGCGCCTTCTTCACCACACTGTCTGTGTGGGTGGACCATTTCAGTTTGTCAGTGATGTGTACGCCGAGGAACTTAAAACTTTCCACCTTCTCCGCTGCTGTCTCGTCGATGTGGATAGGGGGGTGCTCCCTCTGCGTTTTCCTGAAGTCCACAATCATCTCCTTCATTTTGTTGACGTTGAGTGAGAGGTTATTTTACTGGCCCCACACTCCCAGAGCCCTCACCTCCTCCCTGTAGGCTGTCTCGTAGTTGTTGGTAATCAATGCTGTTGGGACAAACTAACAGTTTGTGGGTACCGTTCGTCACCGTTATCGTGCAATTAATGTATTTTTTTGTGTTTATTGTGTAGTGGCTTTGCTGGCATGCATCCCAGCATAGATTTTTCCCCCACCAAGATTTCCATGCTAAAATCACCACTGGTTATGTCTAGTCTATGATACCAGGCTGTAAAATGCAGTGAAGCAAAACAGCGGTTGCTGGCTTCTTGTCAATGCTTCTGGGAAACCTGGCGGAAACAGTGCACATATTTGGAATATTGGGCAGGCGTTTGCATAGAGGGCCTGATTGAAAATGTAGATAGGCACAACTTAGACTTTCTTGATGTCAATGGGAGACTTTCTTAAAAATGTTGTGTGAAGATCTCAAGTCCGAAAACCACTCAGACTGAAAAAGTTGAAGAATTCCAAGTGGCATTCCACACATGAAGGGAACCTCAGATGACACTCATAACAGCCATATAATCGAACCCTATACTTAGCCCATAGAATTTCCTTCAAAAAACACTTAAAACCAAACCCAGGCATAAATCCTAATGCCTCCTCTATTAAAGATGACCCACCTTAAACCCTAACATTCTCTAACATCTACAGCAGGGATGGGCAACTTTGATGGGTGTGGGGGCCACTCAAAAACCAAACTCATCATAAGGGCCCAGTGGCTCGTGTGTCTGTGTACCCACATCCATACCCCTCCAACTTGCGAGCAAAACATTTTAGCGGCCCCCTCGTAATAGCGAAGGGGGGGAAAAAATCTGTTTTAAAGTTAGTTTACTGCAATTCTGCACATTTTGCCATGGGGCATAGAGAAAATGTTGCAGTTTTAAAGCAAGTTTGCTACATTTCTAATCATTTTGCCACGGGGCGGAGATAACATTGTGCAGTTTTACAGCTAATTTCCTGCAATTCTACACATTTTGCCATAGGTTGAAGGCAAATGTTTGCAGTTTTTAATACAATAGCTGATGATCAATGGGCCCCACCCCGCTCGGTAATTCGAACATGCTTACTACAAGTTTAGATAGCTGGCCACTACACTAACTTACCAACCTAAAAAAAAAAAAAATGACATGGGCTAGTTGAGTGACTGGTGATGCACAACCAAATTTCGAAATTGCACCTTGTGTATTCTATTATTCTAACTATCAACAGTAAGTTGAGACAAGTTTTTTGGGGGGGGGAATGTCTGAGGGCCTATAAAAGGGGACTCCAGTCTATAATTTTCCACAGCAGTGTGACCAACCAGCCGTTAACCCTAACATTTACCTTCTCATAGCTAGCACCGTATAACTAGGACCTGGACAAATTCTTGACCATTTTGGCGTCATTGTCAAAGGTTTCACTCATAGAAAGGACCCAGTTCCACAAGAGTGCAGTGGACCACACTTTAAGGGTATAAGATGTTATTTTGGACATCCAACCCTGTCTGGATTCTCTGAAAGCACCACTATTGTGTTTAAGCTTCTGTATCAATACAGGTGCCATTCATAACTTATCATATTTCATTATGACGCATAATATTGCTTGGAATTGCCTTTCAAAGGTGAAGCACCAGTCAGGGAGTCTAGTTGTAGTGGATAAATATTGACTTTGTGTTCAGGAAATGTTCATTCAGCGAGCCTGACGTATAGGGCATGTTCAATATTTTGTCACGCAGGAGAGGGTGACTGGTAAACTCACTCAATTAAGTTGTGTAAGGCCCAGCACAATATTTGTCCATCCTGTACTTCAAAGGTTGACTATTCAGGAATCCTTGAGTTAATCAGTATGACTCTTATACTGAAGCAGACAATGCTGTGTTTAACGTAGGTGTATGCAGGTAGGCCAGAACTACCAAAGGTTTCTATAGGACTGTGGGTGGTTGTCTGGGTAAACATTCTAGATCCCCCAAACCTTCAAAAAATAGAACTCTACCTTTTCTCCAGGAATTCCTTTCCCACGCACCCTCTGTCCCTCGCAGTCCTGGCAAACCAATCTCACCCTGTTTCAAGACACAAAGAAAATGCAGACAAAAACAAGTTAACAAGTTATGTAATAACTATTCAAATGTCTGTGCTCTTTATACTCTATAGTAGATGTACAATGGGGCCTAATGAACTTTGACCTCAAATAACTTGA